>NC_091162.1:18083931-18108931 GCF_040958095.1 Procambarus clarkii
AGGATCAGGAACGTAAACAAACACCTACATGGCTTCAGAGAAGAGATTTAACGAATCAACAGAAGCTCTGTGATATCGTAAAATGAGACATATTCACTAGCAGCGTTGATAACCTAACATCAAATACTATTCTTCAGCTTTTGCTAATTGCTATGAGGCTCTAATTAGCTTGTGTAGACGAGCATTGACCTCATTACTATATGATGCACATGAACTCACTTGAACGAGAACAGAGAAGGATGACAAAATTGATCTCAAGAAATAATAACTCTCTCTTGAGAACAGAGATAAAGAAATATTAATTAACATTCTTTAGGAAGGGGGAAGAGTAAGGGGCGACACGACTGAAGTGGACAAACAGATGAAAGGATGTTACAAGGTGATACTGGTAAGTTGTTAAATGAAAAAATCCACAAGGGCCGTGACGAGGATTCGAACCTACATCCGAGAGCATCCCAGACGCTGCCTTAATCGATTGAACTACGACATGCTATAAGAAGAACACGACATGGTTTCTTATACCATGTCGTAGCTTAGTCGATTAAGGCAGCGTCTGGGATGCTCCCAGACGCAGGTTCGAATCCTCGTCACGGCCCTGGTGGATTTGTTCATTTAACGCATCACGCTATAGTGGTTTCTGTTTGTAAATTTGTTAAATATATCAACATGAAAATAATTGTCATACGAAACAAATTATCGTTTAAATTCAGAAAATACCTTTAGAAACGTTAGTTTGGATATGTTTGGATACAGTCTTGTTGCTTTATGGAACAAGTATCCGCGGAATCGTTTGAATGTTTCAAGCGTAGTCAAGACATATATTTGAACGAGTTGTTGGACATAAATAAAAAATCAACTGCATAGTCCATTAACCATTTTTTGGGGTCAGATTTATTCAATTTTATGATCTAGTGAATGCAGTGTGAAGCTACATCTCACACAACCGAGATGAAACAGGAATAGTGGTAAATGTCAACGCGAAAAAAGTCTACGGTGCGCCATACCCATGTTTTACTTACTATTCCGGTAATGGTTCATGGCCGGGAGATTATATACGTCAATATATACACATTCACTACACCTAGAGTTGCCACCATAAACCGAATGTAAACCGGGTGAGAGTTTACGACCAACAGGAGACATGGATACATCATGTAAACGTGTTTACACGGACTAAGACTCCCACAGTGGTCCACTGAGTCAGAGCACACCTGAGGACGCAGGATCCCACTCCGGCGTCACCATCGCTCATATATCAATCCCCAGCGGTGTTGCATCCAAGAGCACACTGCACCCTAGAGTGCATAGCAACACAGAGTGCACAGCACCTCAGAGTACACCTTCCCCGAGAATACTGAAGCACAGAGGACATTGTACTCTACAAGTTGTACTCAACTAGTTGTGCTTGCGGGGGTTGAGCTTCGGCTCTTTGGTCCCGCCTCTCAACGGTCAAACAATTGGTGTACAGGTTCCTGAGCTTATTGGGCTCTATCATATCTCCATTTGAAACTGTGTATGGAGTCAGCCTCCACCACATCACTGCCTAATGCATTCCATTTACTAACTACTCAGACACTGAAAAAGTTCTTTCTAACGTCTCTGTGGCTCATGTGGGTACTCACCTTCCACCTGTGTCCCCTTGTTCGTGTACCTCCCGTGTTAAATAATCCATCCTTGTCTAGCCTGTCAATTCCCCTGACAATTTTGAATGTGGTGATCAAATCTCTTCAAGCTCTTTCGTCTTCTAGCGACGTGAGGTGCAGTTCCCTCAGCCTTTCCTCTTAACTCATGCCTCTTAGTTCTGGGACTAGCCTAGTGGCAATCTTCTGAACTTTTTCCAGCTTCGTCTTGTGCTTGACAAGGTACGGGCTCCATGCTGGGGGCCGCATATTCCAGGATTGGTCTTACATATGTGGTATACAAGGTTCTGAAGGATTCCTTACACAGGTTTCTGATGGCAGTTCTGATGTTAGCCAGCCTTGCATACGCCGCCGATGTTAATCTTCTGATGTGGAGTTCAAGAGACAGATTTGGTGTGATATCAACTCCTACACCTTTCTCTGTACCTTTCATGAAGTACTTCATCTCCTATTCTGTATTCTGTGTCTGGCATCTTGTTTCCACCGCCTAGTTTCATCACCTTACATTTACTTGGGTTGATCTTTAGTAGCCATTTGTTGAACCATTCCTTCAGGTCTGTCTAGGTCATCTTGTAACCTTATACTATCTTCTTCTGTCTTAATCCTCCTCGTAATTTTTGCATCATCAGCAAACATTGAGAGGAATGAGTCTATTCCCTCTGGGAGATCATTTACATATATATCAGAAATAATATAGGTTCAAGGACTGATCCCGGTGGGACTCCACTGGTGACGCATCACCACTCCGAAACTTTACCCCTCAAATGACTCGCTGTCTGCTGCTGCTTAGGTACTCCCTTATCCAATGGAGTACCTTCCCTTTCACCTCCGCCTGCATCTCCAGCTTGTGCACCAGTTTCTCGTGTGGTACTGTATCAAAGGCTTTCTGGCAATCGAAAAATATACAGTCTGCCCACCCCTCTTTTTCTAGCCTGATTTTTGTTGCCTGGTCGTAGAATTCAATTAATCCTGTGAGGCATGATATGCCATTCCTGAACCCATGTTGATGTGTATCAAAATTCTTTCGCTCCAGATGTTCCACTAGCTTTTTTCGCACAATTTTCTCCATCAACTTGCATGGTATGCAGGTTAGGGAACCTGACCTGTAGTTCAGTGCCTCCTGTCTATCGCCCTTCTTGTATATCCGAACTACATTGGCCGTCTTCCAAAGTTTTAGCAGTTCAACTGTTACCAGTGATTTGTTGTACACCATGGAGACTATCAGGCACAGTGTTTCTGCTCCTTCCTTAAGTATCCATGGTGAGATTCCATCCGGGCCTATAGCCTTTGTCACATCCAACTCTAGCAGATGCTTCCTCACCTCCCCCACTGGTAATCACAAAATCCTCTAGTGGTGTCTGGTTAAATATTTCTTCTCTTATCTCTGGGACTTCTCCTTGCTCTACTGTGAAGACCTCGTGGAATTTCTTATTGAGTTCTTCTCACACTTCCCTCTCGTTTGTAGTGAATCTGTCTGCCCCTATCCTCAGTTTCATTACCTGTTTCTTCACTGTTGTCTTTCTACTGATGTGGCTGTGCAGCAATTTAGGTTGAGTGTTTGCCTTGCTTGCTATGATTTTTCATATTGTCGCTCTGCCTGTCTTCTCACCCTGACGTATTCATTCCTGGCACTCTGGTAACCTTCTCTGCTCTCATGTGTCCTGTTATTTCTATAGTTTCTCCATGCTCTTGTACTTAGATGCTTTGTTAGCTTACATCTCTGATTAAACCATGGGTTTCTTGTCTGCATTTCGATTTTTTCTTTTTGAACTGGGACGGACTTGCCTGCTGCGTCCTTACACTTCTGTGTGATGTAGTCCATCATGTCTTGGGCCGTCTATCCCCCGAGCTCTGTTTCCCAAGATATGTCTGTTAGGAATTTCCTTATCTCCTCATAGTTTTCCTTACGGAATGCCAGCCTTTTGTTTTCTGGGCTTTTCCTTGAGTACCTTAATCCTACTTCGACCAGATACTCAAACAACAGTACACTGTGATCACTCATTCCCACGGGGGCTTCGAAACCCGATTTCCCTTTTGTCGGAGTCGTTCTTAGTGAAGACTAGGTCTAGTCCCGATGGTTCATCGTTGCCTCTCATTCTTGTGGGCGAGGTAGCTGCTTTCATGGCTACCTCCTGCACTGTGGACATTGCTTCAGGACTCTTTCTAAGTATTTCAGACAATAATGCTTGTACAGTGGCAGTCATTTGATACATTTCCATCTTCTCTTGTCATGATTATCTGATGCTCAACCTGAGTATTGTTCACTTTGAGCCTTCATATCCCTCTCATTCGCTGCTAGCAGCTCGTTATGGAGGTTGCTATTTGTATTACTCACTTCCCGCATCTCCCTGCTGATACACTTCCCAGCTTGGTCGAACATCTCCATCATCTGGACACTCTGGCTTTTCCCTGTGCAAGTGGTGCGTCTACCTGTCATGTTTGTTCCTTTTCCTACTATGTTGTGTTTGGTTAGTCAGGGAGGGGCAGAGAGAGAGAGAGAGAGAGAGAGAGAGAGAGAGAGAGAGAGAGAGAGAGAGAGAGAGAGAGAGAGAGAGAGAGAGAGAGAGAGATTGTGGGAGAGTGAGATTGAGTGAGAGAATGAGAGAGAGGGAGGAGGGAGGGAGGAAGGGAGGGAGGGAAGGAAAGATTGAGTGAGTGAGTGTGTGTGTGTGTGTGTGTGTGTGTGTGTGTGTGTGTGTGTGTGTGTGTGTGTGTGTGTGTGTGTGGAAGTGCGCGCTTGTGCTTTTGTGGGTGTAGGTGCACCTATTTGGGTGCAAGTGGGGGGGGGGATATGGGTGTTACATTGTGGGGGTTCCTGTTGGGGGGAGGGGGGAGGGGGGAGGTGGGAGGGGGAGGGGGAGGGGGAGGTGGGAGGGGGAGGGGGAGGGGGGAGGGGGGAGGTGGGAGGGGGAGGGGGATCGTACATAACACGCTTCGATACTCGTTTTATTAATAATACATTTCTTAACCATTCCCATATATAAGAAATGAATGTATATAATTATATGATTTAACATTTTGGTATTCAACAGCGAGAACTCCTTCCTGATCCACCACGCCCCCTGCAAGTCTGTGAGGAGCCCCTGATTCACCACGCCCCCTGCAAGTCTGTGAGGAGCCCCTGATCTACCACGCCTCCTGCAAGTCTGTGAGGAGCCCCTGATCCACCACGCCCCCTGCAAGTCTGTGAGGAGCCCCTGATCCACCACGCCCCCTGCAAGTCTGTGAGGAGCCCCTGATCCACCACGCCCCCTGCAAGTCTGTGAGGAGCCCCTGATCCACCACGCCCCCTGCAAGTCTGTGAGGAGCCCCTGATCCACCACGCCCCCTGCAAGTCTGTGAGGAGCCCCTGATCCACCACGCCCCCTGCAAGTCTGTGAGGAGCCCCTGATCCACCACGCCCCCTGCAAGTCTGTGAGGAGCCCCTGATCCACCACGCCCCCTGCAAGTCTGTGAGGAGCCCCTGATCCACCACGCCCCCTGCAAGTCTGTGAGGAGCCCCTGATCCACCACGCCCCCTGCAAGTCTGTGGGGAGCCCCTGATCCACCACGCCCCCTGCAAGTCTGTGAGGAGCCCCTGATCCACCACGCCCCCTGCAAGTCTGTGAGGAGCCCCTGATCCACCACGCCCCCTGCAAGTCTGTGAGGAGCCCCTGATCCACCACGCCCCCTGCAAGTCTGTGAGGAGCCCCTGAGCCACCACGCCCCCTGCAAGTCTGTGAGGAGCCCCTGATCCACCACGCCCCCTGCAAGTCTGTGGGGAGCCCCTGATCCACCACGCCCCCTGCAAGTCTGTGAGGAGCCCCTGATCCACCACGCCCCCTGCAAGTCTGTGAGGAGCCCCTGATCCACCACGCCCCCTGCAAGTCTGTGAGGAGCCCCTGATCCACCACGCCCCCTGCAAGTCTGTGAGGAGCCCCTGATCCACCACGCCCCCTGCAAGTCTGTGGATGGCCCCTGATCAACCACGTCCTCAAGAAGTGTACAGGAAGCCCCCCGTGATCCACCACGCCACCACAAGTGTACAGGAAGCCCCCCTGATCCACCACGCCCCTCACAAGTGTACAGGAAGCCCCCCGTGATCCACCACGCCACCACAAGTGTACAGGAAGCCCCCCGTGATCCACCACGCCACCACAAGTGTACAGGAAGCCCCCCGTGATCCACCACGCCACCACAAGTGTACAGGAAGCCCCCCGTGATCCACCACGCCACCACAAGTGTACAGGAAGCCCCCCTGATCCACCACGCCCCCACAAGTGTACAGGAAGCCCCCCTGATCCACCACGCCACCACAAGTGTACAGGAAGCCCCCCTGATCCACCACGCCACCACAAGTGTACAGGAAGCCCCCCTGATCCACCACGCCACCACAAGTGTACAGGAAGCCCCCCGTGATCCACCACGTCCCCACAAGTGTATAAGGAAGCCCCCCTGATCCACCACGCCCCCACAAGTGTACAGGAAGCCCCCCTGATCCACCACGCCCCCACAAGTGTACAGGAAGCCCCCCTGATCCACCACGCCACCACAAGTGTACAGGAAGCCCCCCGTGATCCACCACGTCCCCACAAGTGTACAGGAAGCCCTCCTGATCCACCACGCCCCCACAAGTGTACAGGAAGCCCCCCTGATCCACCACGCCCCCACAAGTGTACAGGAAGCCCCCCTGATCCACCACGCCACCACAAGTGTACAGGAAGCCCCCCTGATCCACCACGCCCCCACAAGTGTACAGGAAGCCCCCCTGATCCACCACGCCCCCACAAGTGTACAGGAAGCCCCCCTGATCCACCACGCCCCCACAAGTGTACAGGAAGCCCCCCTGATCCACCACGCCCCCACAAGTGTACAGGAAGCCCCCCTGATCCACCACGCCCCCACAAATGTACAGAAAGACCCCCTGATCCACCACGCCCCTCGCAAGTGTACAGGAACCCACCCTGATCCACCACGCCCCCACAAGTGTACAGGAAGCCACCCTGATCTACCACGTCCCTCACAAATGTACAGGAAGCCACCCTGATCCACCACGCCACCACAAATGTACAGGAAGCCCCCCTGATCCACCACGCCCCCACAAGTGTACAGGAAGCCCCCCGTGATCCACCACGCCACCACAAGTGTACAGGAAGCCACCCTGATCCACCACGCCCCCACAAGTGTACAGGAAGCCACCCTGATCCACCACGTCCCTCACAAATGTACAGGAAGCCACCCTGATGTGTGTAGCGCCACACACAATGGGATGCAAGACACATTTGCATCATTTACACACTCCAATCTGAAGACAGATAAGCTACCCCTCCCCCTCCTCCACACACACACACATACCTAGCACAACTAGGTGAGTACAACTAGGTGAGTACCTGGGCAAAAGCCTCCAATAAAATGAACAGCCTCGTATCACTCTCTGAGACAGCCACCAAACAACCCTTCGCCTTTCTTAGACCGCAGGCAAGATGGCCAGACAAATCTTCATTTTTCCCCCCAAATTACATCAACCTTTTAATGTTCATTTCTCCACACAGGAAACAGAATCTGGTCTACTGAACAGGAGCTTCGGGGTAACGCAGATGAACCATTTGGAATATTCGGAATATATATAATATATATTATTTCAGAATATATATTTCGAATATAGATTGGAATATATGAAATACTCATATTTAATGTATATACTGAATATATATTTGGTATAAATAAACAACACTTTTTCTTAAGACAGGCATGGAACTTCTGCTGCTTCTTGGGTTAAGTGTGTGGATGAGAGACGTAGGTGACTACTAACCAATGGCCCCTTAAGATTATACCTATGTAAACTATTGAGATAATATGGTGAACCTTAGACTTGTTTGGTGCCAAGAAAGCCGTGTACAGTTGGAGCGGTGTACTCACTTTGTAAGTGAGTGAGTGTGAGAATAGTGAAGCCAATATTATTTGAGTTGGTGGGAAGGATAATGAGGTGAAAGGGAATTAAATGACTACAAATGAATTAGGAGTGGCTTGGGGACAATGAATTAAGAGAGGCTTGTGGATCATGAATGGAGGGTAGAGTGACCCAATGAATAAAGAGTTCAGTGTATGGGGGCATGACTGAAGGATGATGTAAAACTAAGGAACAACTCAATGTTGCTGTTCAAAGGTTCTGTGTATGAAGTATTAACTCTGGATGGGTACAAAATATATACAAAAATAATTTGCATATTTCCTCTTGATCTGAAATCTTGGAGTTGAAACAGATAACAGTAACTGAAGACTTCAAGATATGCGCAGTTAAAATGCATAATTTAATCATAGTGTTTACCAGGTTTAGATAAATAAGTATAAATAAATAAATAAATAAGGATAAATCAGTCTACCTGTACAGGCAAAGGATGAATAATGAAAGGGGAGACAGACAGACAGTCAATGTTCCAGGGAAGAGAATTATATTGAACTATATACATCGGTTGACAGCACTATATAAGGAATATCCTGAGATATGTAATGTTAAATGCTGGTTATCTTGAGGTTATCTTGAGATGATTTCGGGGCTTTAGTGTCCCCGCGGCCCAGTCCTCGACCAGGCCTCCACCCCCAGGAAGCAGCCCGTGACAGCTGACTAACACCCAGGTACCTATTTTACTGCTAGGTAACATCAGTGATAGATCAATAGAAGTGATAGATCAATGGAAGACATACTAAAGGATTAAGTGGATTATCAAAGCCATATATGGGATGCATTCAACCAACGTCTTGGTTAAGAACAACTGAGAGACAAGCAGCAGTGCATAAACTGGTTGACACACGAGAGGAATTGTTTAGAGGAGGGGCACTGAATGGGGCACTCAGCGGATCAGGGTCATATTTAGAAAGAAAATGAAATCCCCAAGACAAAACGCCGGACCAATGAAACCATATAACACCTACAAAATATATGAGGACAAGGAGCTTATATTCTTTGATATAAGGACAGAGGATATGAGGACATGAGGAGACGAGTGTGTGAGAATAAGGGTACAAAGTGATCAGCCGAGACCAGGAAGTATGGTGGAAGCAGAAAGGTGAAGGATAGATGAAATTGTTTATGTAATAATCTAAGATGAGGTCTGATAAAAACCTTTTGTGCCCTCTGTAATGCTTTTTGCGCTACCGCTCACAGGATGGGTATGGGGTGCACAATAAACTAGCCACCTCCGGCGGCAACAATCAAAAACAATCAAAGCAGAAAGGTAAGTGAATTTATTAAGCAAGTTGACAAAATTTAGTTTTTAATGAAAATAAATTAAACTCTTTTTTTCAATAGACGTAAAAAAACGTTACCCCCTCAAAAAGACGTTAGAAACGTCAACAGGAACATTCAGGATTAGTAGTGTACAATATTAACTTGTTAAAGAGATGCGTGGAGAGAATATTTTGAAGTTTGATGATAGATGAAACTGATGACAGAACTACACATGTGAACTTAATTCATTCTGTTGTTGTCAACTAATACGCGGAAGAATGATAGCAGATACATTTATTGAAGAAGCATCTGTGTTAGTACTTGAGCTGTAATATAGACAAGCTGCAGTAGTTGTGATTTGAAGCAATAAATAACAGGTTCTGTTGTGGGTGGGAGGAGGTGAAGGGAATAAGTAATTAAGAAAAGAAATGGCCCAGCCTGTTAGGCTGTATGTGGCCCAGCCTGTTAGGCTGTATGTGGCCCAGCCTGTTAGGCTGTATGTGGCCCAGCCTGTTAGGCTGTATGTGGCCCAGCCAGGTAGGCTGTATGTGGGCCAGCCTGTTAGGCTGTATGTGGCCCAGCCTGTTAGGCTGTATGTGGCCCAGCCTGGTAGGCTGTATGTGGCCCAGCCTGGTAGGATGATGTGGCCCAGCCTGGTAGGCTGTATGTGGCCCCAGCCTGGTAGGATGATGTGGCCCAGCCTGGTAGGCTGTATATGGCCCAGCCTGGTCGTCTGTATGTGGCCCAGCCTGGTCGGCTGTATGTGGCCCCAGCCTGGTAGGCTGTATGTGGCCCAGCCTGGTAGGCTGTATGTGGCCCCAGCCTGGTAGGCTGTATGTGGCCCAGCCTGGTAGGCTGTATGTGGCCCCAGCCTGGTAGGCTGTATGTGGCCCCAGCCTGGTAGGCTGTATGTGGCCCCAGCCTGGTAGGCTGTATGTGGCCCAGCCAGAGATATGAACTTGACAGAGCGCTCAGCAAATTAGAATTTCAACCTAATACTGGAATAGAGCTTGAATTAAATAACTGCATACAAATTATGATAAATGTAGCAAGTGTGGGAATTAATAAGAAATATTAGTCGACTCAGAACAGTGAGAAGCAGTTGGCTGGACTGTGAATGAAAGAGTACAGGAAATATGTGAGATATTAGTACACACTGAAATCACAATAGCGTGATGCATCAAATGAACAAATCCACAAGGGTCGTGACGAGGATTCGAACCTGCGTCCGGGAGCATCCCAGACGCTGCCTTAATCGTAGCTCAGTCGATTAAGGCAGTGTCTGGGATGCTCCCGGGACGCAGGTTCGAATCCTCGCCACGGCCCTTGTGGATTTGTTCATGAGATATTAGTGATTGATGAATAATGTTGTGACAGAAGAGAGTGTTTTTAATGTATATTTTTGCCTAGAGACAACTAGTGGAGAAGATGTATATATGTATATAATATATATGCATATAAGTAAGATGTATATAATCGATCAAACTCTATAAACAAAATTTTTTGTACAGGATACAGTGAGCACAGTTTATCTTGTAACGAGTGACGGGCTGAATATTACAGTACGTGGATGGAGTACTGAATTTGTGTTCAATATATGTTGTACCTAGTAGCCAGAACGCAGTACTCGGCCTACTATGCAAAGCCCGATTTGCCTAATAGGCCGAGTGATTTTTCCTTATTTTAAAAGTATTGTTTCCAATTGGTTTATTTGAAATTTTATGATTATATTATGTTTGGAACATAAATTATTGACCTAGTTATGTTAGTTTATGTTAGGTTAAGATAGGTGAGGTTAGGTTAGGTAGGGTTGGTTAGGTTAAGATAGGTGAGGTTAGGTTAGGTAGGGTTGGTTAGGTTAAGATAGGTGAGGTTAGGTTAGGTAGGGTTGGTTAGGTTAAGATAGGTGAGGTTAGGTTAGGTAGGGTTGGTTAGGTTAAGATAGGTGAGGTTAGGTTAGGTAGGGTTGGTTAGGCTAAGATAGGTGAGGTTAGGTTAGGTAGGGTTGGTTAGGTTAAGATAGGTGAGGTTAGGTTAGGTAGGGTTGGTTAGGTTAAGATAGGTGAGGTTAGGTTAGGTAGGGTTGGTTAGGTTAAGATAGGTGAGGTTAGGTTAGGTAGGGTTGGTTAGGTTAAGATAGGTGAGGTTAGGTTAGGTAGGGTTGGTTAGGTTAAGATAGGTGAGGTTAGGTTAGGTAGGGTTGGTTAGGTTAAGATAGGTGAGGTTAGGTTAGGTAGGGTTGGTTAGGTTAAGATAGGTGAGGTTAGGTTAGGTAGGGTTGGATAGGTTAAGATAGGTGAGGTTAGGTTAGGTAGGGTTGGTTAGGTTAAGATAGGTGAGGTTAGGTTAGGTAGGGTTGGTTAGGTTAAGATAGGTGAGGTTAGGTTAGGTAGGGTTGGTTAGGTTAAGATAGGTGAGGTTAGGTTAGGTAGGGTTGGATAGGTTAAGTTAGGTTAGGTAGGGTTGGATATGTTAGGTTAGGTTAGGTTAAGATAGGTTAGGTTAGGTTAGGTTAGGTAGGGTTGGTTAGGTTAGGTTAGGTTAGGTTAAGATAGGTTAGGTTAGGTTAGGTTAGGTAGGGTTGGATAGGTTAAGTTAGGTTAGGTAGGGTTGGTTAGGTTAGGTTAGGTTAGGTAGGGTTGGTTAGGTTAGGTTAGGTTAGGTAGGGTTGGATAGGTTAAGTTAGGTTAGGTAGGGTTGGATAGGATAGGTTAGGTTAGGCAGGGTTGAATAGGTTAGGTTAGGTTAGGTTAGGTAGGGTTGGTTAGGTTAGGTTAGGTTAGGTTAGGTAGGGTTGGTTAGGTTATCTACGTTAGTTTTAACTCAAACTAAAAGAACTTAACTCATACATAATGATATGGATAGCTTTATCATTTCATAAGAAAAAAAAATCGAAAATATATAAATTCTGGAAAACTTTGCTTATTAGGCAAATCGAGTCTTGCATAGTAGGCCGAGTACTGCGTTCTGTCTACTAGGTACAACATATATATATATATATATATATATATATATATATATATATATATATATATATATATATATATATATATATATATATATATGTCGTACCTAGTAGCCAGAACTCTCTTCTCAGCCTACTATGCAAGGCCCGATTTGCCTAATAAGCTAAGTTTTCATGAATTAATTGTTTTTCGACTATCTAACCTACCTAACCTAACCTAACCTAACTTTTTCGGCTACCTAACCCAACCTAACCTATAAAGATAGCTTAGGTTAGGTTAGGTAGGGTTGGTTAGGTTCGGTCATATATCTACGTTAATTTTAACTCCAATAAAAAAAATTGACCTCATACATAATGAAATGGGTAGCTTTATCATTTCATAAGAAAAAAATTAGAGAAAATATATTAATTCAGGAAAACTTGGCTTATTAGGCAAATCGGGCCTTGAATAGTAGGCCGAGAAGTGCGTTCTGGCTACTAGGTACGACATATATATATATATATATATATATATATATATATATATATATATATATATATATATATATATATATATATATATATATATATATATATTACACGTATATTTAGACAGGCATAACGACGTCCAGGGGAAGTATATATGAGAAAGATGAAAACGTGTGTGAGAATAGGAATAACTGGGGTCAGTAAGTTTGACTTGCTGCCTCTACAAAGAAGTGTGTACTGACCGGTCAGAGAGTTTGGATTGCTAATTCCAAGTACACATTCTATTCCAAATCATAAACTATGGTGACTCTGGAGTCACTCTCACACAGGGTATAATACGATACTGTAATGTCCCTTCTTTAATTGTCTTAAGTGTTTGTAAAGTTCTCTTTTTTTAGAGCTAACATTGAAGTGCTTATTTTTTCAGATTAATACGTTTAACGGTTCTATTCTTTTCTTTTAATGGTTCTATTCAAACAATATTTATCACAATAAACATATAGTTATTAATGACTTTCCTTCCTCCTCTTAATCTAGTTTGACAGGTGAAAAAATTCACACTGTCCATATCCAAAAATAAACTTAAACAAAACCAAAGTTGTAATTAATACATAATTGAGTATGTACATAGATACAAGTGGATGGGCCATGACGTTCATACATCCTCCACGACTAAGCGATAGCTTCAAGTTAAAATCGACTTGAGAATGGTCCAGGACGGACCGAAACGTCGTCGTCGTCCCTTCACCTTCTAGTGTGTGGTCTGGTCAACATTCTTCAGCCACGTTATTGTGACTTCTCGCCTGCTTCAGGTTCTTCATGGCCTCGAGCAACGCCTCATTTAACCCACAAACACCCATCAAGTTATCGAGAAGATTTATACCGTGGAGAGTCTAGCCATCAAACAGCTCACTGATACAGTGAGTCCAAAAGCTGGTTTCCGGATGACGAGACGCTTGCCAATACCTTTTAGATTCACTCTTAGAGGACATGAGATGAATCCAAGAGCAAGGAGTCGATCCAGATTTCATCTGTAACTCAACCAAGTGTGAAATGGATTCCCACTCGTATATGACTGATCGAGACTGCAGTCCTGCTCTATATATATATACAATCTTGTGGACTACATCACCCTCGGTGAAATCGATGAGATCTTGAGCATAAAAACCCATCCACCTAAACATTACTCACGAAAGGATTACCAAAATCAATTCTAAGGATGCTTTTTACCGTCTCACAAGTTGCATATTACTTCCTAAGGTAGCTCACTTTCTCAGGTGTTCTCTTATTCACAACAGCACCAAAGTGAGTATGACATATGACACTGAAGTCCATGCAAGAAGTTATATCAACCTTCCTTTTGTTGACTTGCAGAGAAAGGAAATAGGCTTTTCCGTCAGACTTAACGGCCTTGGTGCCCACACAGCCTCCCATATTGCTTTGCCAGCCATCTTTCCTTCTCCTTCTCTGAATCTAATGATCTTGTCAAATAAATCCTACTAGGGGATACTAGATCCCGCCTTAACAAAAAGCTTCAATCAGTTGGTTGAACTGATTGAACTGACTGAAAGCTTCAATCAGCTGGTTCCTCTTACAGCCACGGCACCCAGACTCGACCAGGCCAAAAAACATAAAAAACACAGCTAGGATATCCTAGCCACTACTTTTGTGGACAGGAGTGATATCACTCTTGATGGCTATACTCTCCTGAAGCGAGGCGAGGTTCGTGTTCCGTCTAGAGGCATGAGGTACTAAGTGGCAGGTACATTCATACATGCTATGTGTTAGGTAGTTGGTACACATACACATACTATACGTGCTAGGTAGTAAGTACACATGTACGCATTCTTCATACGTATGTAACTGTTACTTAGCACCTCGAGCTTCAAGGCAGAACATGTGTTTCATATAAATATTCTTGGGATGTTAGGGAGTATGTGCTTTTGTTGCTAGGCAGCAGGAATATCCCACATACAACTACGCACGATAACACAAACAATTGCAAACGATCAAGAACATACACCACAAGAATACAGGAAACTGGAGTATGTATAACACCCCAAATATGCATATTTCAATATCTATTTGCAAGCCTACAAGATATACACGTGTGTATTACACTCTAGCAAGCTAGCTACAAATGTAACACAACATACAAGGCTGTATTTAGCCCTCACTACAGCAACTAATAAATGCCAGCAGATAGGAAGATAATGATACACACACAAGATACACACTCACAGCACGCAACACTCCACATAAATGATCGTATATGACACAGAGGATCATATATGACCCTAAAGAATCATATCCCTGGAAACACAAACCGAAACTGTCTCTATTTTCCGCTTGTTACAACTTGTAATAATGTTGTTACCTCTTGGCTTAACGTGTTTATGACGTATTAGAACGTTGTTACAACTTGCTATATTGGTTGTTATAACTGGTTAGGAGGTGTTAAAACTTGTTCCAACGTCGTACCAACGTCGTAGTTTCGGTGTGTGTTTGGCGGGATATGACATAAAGGATTGTATTCAGAATCCAATTAAGCATTTCAAAAGGGCTGCTAGATGCTTTTTATTTCAGAATCAGGAAGAATGATTGTCAAAAGTGCCACAAAGTGGGTCTCAATATCCCATCACCCATTATTCTCAATTCCGAAATAATACAATTCAATTTTAATGAAATAAAATGAACATTGTCGTTTATTCATTAACAACTTGCAACATTTATTGGTCAAAAATATTTAAACAATTTAATAAACAATTTAATGGATAAATAAATACTTGTTTACACAACAGCAAGCTCAAAAAGACACAAATCCATACATTTATACTAAGAACTGTGTATACATACTAAGAATTACGTATACATTCTAAGAACTAGGTATACATACTAAGAACGACATAGAATGCGTAATAAGATTTTTTTCACATATATTCATCACTGATAATGTACATTTTGGTTCTATGTATAACAGGCAATTATCTTTATAGGATAGAGTATAGTAAACATAGAGGGCCCACCTACACCCAGCTATTTCAACATAGAAGACCCACCTACACCCAACTATTTCAACATAAACATAAAAGACCCACCTACACCCAGCTATTTCAACATAAACATAAAAGACCCACCTACACCCAGCTATTTGAACATAGAGGACCCGCCTACACCCAGCTATTTCAACATAGAAGACCCACCTACACCCACCTACACCAACATAGAGGACCCACCTACACCAACATACAGGACCCAGCTACACCAACATACAAGACCCACCTACACCCACCTACACCAACATAGAAGACCCACCTACACCCAGCTACACCAACATACAAGACTCACCTACACCCACCTACACCAACATAGAGGACCCACCTACACCCACCTACACCAACATAGAGGACCCACCTACACCCAGCTACACCAACATACAAGACTCACCTACACCCACCTACACCAACATACAAGACCCACCTACACCCACCTACACCAACATACAAGACTCACCTACACCCACCTACACCAACATAGAGGACCCACCTACACCCAGCTACCCCCTAATTAAACAAAGAGCTTTCGGGTAATTAACAGTTTTCAGTGGCAGGAAGGATGTTGTAAAACACAATTTAATACAAATAATAATGTCTCCAGTAGGAAAAATACACATTAGCACTTCGTGATGAAAATTAGCAGAACATAATGTGTTTTTGATGTGATCTTTAAAAGCATGGCAAATGGCAGGATATAAAAAAAACAGGAAAAACGCTATTAATTCGCCACAACTTGAGCACAAGTAACAAAAAATCTGGAAATTTCGGACCTGTTTACGAAAACTCGAGACATTCTGGACCTTTTTAAGAAAAAGGCGGTAAAATCTGGACAATTTTTTTAAAAAGGCGGGAAAATTTGAACATTTAAAAAAAGGCGGGAAAATCTGGACATTTGTATGAAAAAGGCGGGAAAATTTGAACAAATTTTATGAAAAAGGCGGGAAAAAACTTACTGTTTGAGGGCGGGAAGTGCACGCTCGTCGTAGGAGTAATAAGGGGAGGAGTACGTCGAGGGCGGCGAGGTATAGGCAGCTGGCGAGGGCGCTGCTGGGGGCGTAGGCAGGTATGGGCGGCCCGGCGAGGCAGGCGGGCGTGGCGTGTTGGGCTGCAGGTAGGGCGGCCGGAGATCTGGCAGCGGGGCGGAGGGAATCTTGATGGGTGGCGGCGACGGTGACTTGGGCGGCGTGGGCGGCGGCTTGGGCGGCGTGCTGGTGAGTCTGGGCGGTGGGAGGTGAGAACCGGGCGTGGGCGAGGCGTCGCGGGGCTTGGCGGCCCTTGGGCGCGGGGGCGGAGGCAGCTCGCGAGGGCCCTTGGTGTCAGGGTAGTCGTTTTTATCCAGCTTCTGTTGACAATACATAACCCCAGTTACTGTAAATCAAGTATGTATTCATAAATACACGTAAATACACATATATATACATGAGCGTTCATACATTCATACAGGATTTTGGTTGCGATGTGGACCTCGAGGTCCCGCTCGCAGATGATTGGGCGATCGCGACGCGGGAGTTACTTTTATACTTGGAAATTAGCGCCTCCGGCCAGGCGAGGCGGCGACGACAGGCCGCCAGGCGCCAGACTCGTTACTGGTCGACGGTAATACCTCTGGTCGCTGCCTCGCTCAGCTGCGCCCGTCACTCGCGCCTGTCTGGCTATTATTGACGGTCGTCTGGCTTTACTGTTGCGTCTGTCTGTCTGTCTGACGGCCTGGTCATTGGTTATCTGCCTCGATAGCCGACGGGAATTTTATATACGTGACTGGTTCGTTGCAAATGTCTATCTGTCTGCCTGTTTTTTTTCCAGTCTGTCGTAACCAGTAACATTTCCGCAGCCGTTTAACGACAGGTCATCAGTCAGAAAGGATTATTACTCCGGATCGTTTTCGCTGATTGGCCACTCGTTATTACGTCACTTGTTTCCAGCTTCCTGATTGGTTTCTTACGTTCGACGTCATGAGGTTCCATATCCACTTCATTGGTCCCTTGTTCTTACGTCACTTGTTTCCAGCTTCCTGATTGGTTTCTTAGGTTTGACGTCATGAGGCGCCATATCCACTTCATTGGTCCATTGTTATTACGTCAGATAAATACATTCAGCTGATTGGCCCAGCGTTACGTCACATACTGGTTGTTTATTGGCTGATGCCTGGTTACGTCAAACGCAGTGATGGGTAATTGATTCCTGATTACTTAAAATTTGTGTTAGATCGTGGGTAATGAGTAACTAATGAGTCAGGGGTTTTGATTCACCTGTTTATCAAATGTTGGTAATGGACGGTGGGTCATTGATGGTAGTGAGTTATGAATAAGTAACTGGTAGCCGCTGAGTCACGGGTGAGTAACTGGTAGCCGCTGAGTCACGGGTGAGTAACTGGTAGCCGCTGAGTCACGGGTGAGTAACTGGTAGCTGCTGAGTCACGGGTGAATAGCTGAAGCTGTTGAGTCACTGGATGAACTATATGGGCACTGAGTCACAGGCGATGAGTAAAAGGTGCGACACGAATGGTGAGTATGGACGATGAGTCACTAGGGGTGAGGGCGGTGAGTCAACAACGAAGATACATAGAAATTTGTTCAATGGTCATGAGTCATTGATAATGACTCATGGGTAAGGAGCATTAGGTAGTGTTGGGTAATGAGTCACAGGATGAGTCTGTGGTAGTTAGCGAAGGGTGGTGAGTCACGATGATGACTCACGGGTGGCTAGACACTGGTGAGTAACAATGGTGACTCATCGATGACTAGACACTGAGTCACAGGCGATGAATCACGAGTAACTAGACCACGGTGAGTCACACGTATAACTGGTGATGAGAAACAACTGAACTGATGAGTATAAATGTTGATGAATGAATAAATAGCGATGAGTAACTGTTCAATAAATGGCGATGAGTAAGTGATGAGATGGCGAGTAACTGTTGGCAATTGATGAACAACTGTTGGTAATTGATGAATAACTAGCGATGAGTAGTCAATGAGGAAAAAATAATGGTGAGTAGCTAATGATGAGTAAATAGTGGTTATCAACTGATGATGAATAACTTGATAATTTATGAATAACTGGTGTTGAGTAATTCATGATGAGCAACTGGTGGAGCGAAACAACTGATGAGTAACTGTCACGAGAAGGGAGCCACAGGTGGGTGCAGACTAACTGGGAATGAGTAAAATGTGGTGAGTCAAGGATTTCAAGTCCCTCTCAGACGGTGAGTCATGAATATCAAGTCCCTCTCTGGAGATGAGTCGTGAATTTCAAGTCCCTCTCAGGCGGTGAGTCAAGAATTTCAAGTCCCTTTCTGGTGGTGAGTCATGAATATCAAGTCCCTCTCAGACGGTGAGTCATGAATTTCAAGTCCCTCTCTGGAGATGAGTCATGGGTTTGGCCCCAGCAACTTTAACCCCCCCCCCCCCCCCGTCCAGCGGGCATCACCCTACAACGACCAACCGACCAACACTCTAACCAGACCAGAGTTATCCATCCTATTCGCCTGAAGAACTGTAAAAATATGATCACAAGGATCGTGTTTGTTCATATATATATCTATGTTATAACATGTCTAAACCAAGCAATAATAATATAATTAAAATGCTAATTAGTTGTTGTAGAAAACATTTGTTCCCGTTAGCTATTGGGGAAAAAATAACATAGTAATGCAATGAGAAGACAATAATGCACAGTAATTTTGCATATATTCAAAGGAAAGTAGAATACCTTTCTAGAGGTCTTAATAACCCTCTAGAGGTTGACAGGCCGTCAGCCAAACACCGAACTCACTAACTTTTTATCTTTCTAAATTATTGTTATTAATTTTAGAATTATATATGAGAACTGGGGCGTGTATATATACGATCGGTCGCCCCTATATCCATCCATACGAGCCGGGACACTCATGTATACATAACATAGGCCGAGATACTCACATATACATACAATTTGAGACCAAGATACCCAATTCTTATAACACCTGAAAGTGACCATTTAAAACAAAACAAAAAAAAATATCAACGTGAAAACTCGCGAAAAGACACAAATACATATTAACTATACATAAACATTCACCAAATTTACTTATATATTTACGACATATAAGAATATATCAACGACAAACACACACACACACACCGTTCTTGACAGCCATGATACCCGAGCAAGCAGGCCAAACACCTGGTCAGGAAGGACCAACATCTTTAGATGACAACTGCTAAAGCTCCATCCCTCTTTAATCCAACACAACACACACACACACACACGGTCAAGCACTAGGACAAACAACACCCCCCTCTCGGCCAGCCAGCCACCTGTAGACCGCAATAATCCCCCACTAACCACTACCTATCCCGCGCCCTTGCTCTTCATATCCCTGGATAAACAGCATCACCCGCCTCGACATCCACACACACGGACCAAAACAACACCTGTGTTCGATATGATAAACATTTGAATAATTCCACGAGTACGTACCCCTTTCCTCTCCAATAAGTCGTCGATTTCCAGCGCTTTGTAGACTTGTTCTCGGTACTCCTCCGCCAGCTCTTTCTTCACCTTGGCTCGGTCGTAGTTCTCGGTGTCCACTGCGTGTCTCTTCTCGATCTCGTACTTGCCCAGCCGCTCTCCGGCGGTGCGGAGCTGACTCACTGCCGCCTTGAGTTTATTGGCGTACTCCAGCCGCTTCTCTGGGCGGGGCCACGGGGAGAAAACGCACGCATCACAGAAAATGGGTTTAAGAGAAACTGGCGTCAAAGAAAATGGGCATAAAAATACACAATAGGAATGTTTACACACACACAATATATATATATATATATATATATATATATATATATATATATATATATATATATATATATATATATATATATATATATATATATAAAGCAAGTTGAAAAAATAACTAATAACTCCCAAAGTCAATTTTACAATTTTGTTATGGACTGAAATGTGTTTTTTTGATTCAAGTGAACATTGTCAAAAGCAGAGACTGAATGGTTAGAAGTTGTTGTTGTTCTAGATTCAGCTACTGGGAACAAAAAGTTCCCGAAACTATCTCATTTAACCTTTAAGGTAAGCACGGGCTAGGGTGAGCCCGTAATGGACTTTACCTGGCACCGGAGCGGGGCTGTGACTGGTTGGTTAGAAGTGATTGATTGATGAAGATTAAGCCACCCAAGAGGTGGCACGGGCATGAATAGCCCGTAAGTGGTAGATGTTTTGGAGTGAATACGATCTTTGGTCGTGAAAGGATCTACTGTGTGCTGAGCTCGCATTTATATCGTCAGTCATTACTATGTGGCTGCTATCGCGGGAGAGGATACTACTTGACATTATGTATGAGGGTGTATACATACTGTCAAGCTGTCTACATACTGTTAATACATACAGTGTGTATGTATTGGCAGAAGATGCATTCTCTCTGTCGGGGTTCACCAATCTCCCAGTTGCATCTGTAACCTAGACGTAGTCTATATAACCGAACTGCTTTTTTCCTGTGGATTCCTTTTGGGATATTTAACCTGTCTAACTTGGTGGCCTGAAGATACCATATTGCAGAGTGCGAACCTTCAGCTACTCTCTGGTGTAGATGGGCTTTGTTGAGGCGTGAGAGTTGTTTGGTAATGATATTTTTAAAGTACTCTAGGCTGGGTTGAATTGTTTTGTGGATTACTGCATGACAAGTTGCCAATTTAGCAGTTTCATCAGCATTCTCATAATGGGATCCCAACATGGGATGGGATCCATTTTAAGGTTATGTTGAGTCCTTTGCCTTTAGCGACTGCTCCAAGATACAAATTTGTGGTAATTATTTCCACGTTATCTTTCCACTGCTTTTTTCCAAATAATTAAAGTGCAGCTTTTGAGTCTGTGTGTATGATTGTATTTTGAGTGTTTTGTGCAATCACATATGCGAATGCCTGTTGTATGGCAAACAGCTCAGTTAGAGTTGATGATACTGGTCGACCCAGTCTCCAATATGCCTGTTCGCTGGCCGTGCAAAGAGCAGCGCCAGCACTCTCATATTCTGTGTCCACCGATTGGTTAGAAGTTTGGTGCTGCCGTATATATAGTTGGGGATGGGGTGAAAGTGAGGCATCACACTCATGAGACCAACAGGCCCATTGCTGCCTATCCATCTACCATGATGGGAGGTAGACACCCTCCCTATGACACAGCACACGACAATCATCCTGATGAATCATCTTCTCTGAGTGCTCCAGTCATCGATAGACTGGTGCTCCAGTTATAAGCTTCCTCAACAAGGGGCAGGTGCTACTTCCCCCTCACCCCCCCCCCCACCTAATCTTAACCCCTTCTTCCCCCTGATCGATAACCTGTGCCCCCCCCCCCACTCCTCCTCCTCCTGATGAATAGGTAAATATTGCAGCCCCGCGCGCCTTCTCCTTGCCTGCATGTTGCCCTTATCAGCTGACTTGGCCATGCATGCAAGATACTGTTGTCTACATAACGAGAGTAGCATATATATATATATATATATATATATTGCTCAATCGATAATCAGAGACCAATGTTGACTGTTTTCTTCCCTGCAGTCACACCTCGAGCACTAACTACAGTAAATGAGGACCAGGTGATAACACTGCAGCTTGCGTGCAGTTTGTTGCTCACTCATCATGAGTAACATTGAAATTGAAGAGCAACAGTACACATTGTCTTCCACCTGGCCCCTGGGAGCACCACCTGCCCCCTGGGAGTGCCACCTGGCCCCTTGGAGCGCCACCTGGCCCCTGGGAGCACCACCTGCCCCCTGGGAGTGCCACCTGGCCCCTGGGAGTGCCACCTGCCCCCTGGGAGCGCCACCTGGCCCCTGGGAGCGCCACCTGCCAACCTGGGAGCGCCACCTGGCCCCTGGGAGCGCCACCTGGCCCCTGGGAGAGCCACCTGGCCCCTGGGAGCAGCGGGCGTAGTAGCGTGAGACGTCTTCCTCAGAGTAGTGATTTCTCACGCCGCTTTACACACACCTTCATTTTTCACTTTATATTACAACTTTTTTGCCTAATATATATTTTTTTTGGGGGGAGGAGGATAAATTACAGTTGTATATTTTTTTGTAAACTGTATAAATGTTTGCTATATTTCAAATAATAATTAATATCTGATGTGAACAGCTATCCCACACATCTTTAAATATGCGAACTGATGACGTTTCGGTCCGTCCTGGATCCTAAAGTGACAACGTTTCGGTCCGTCCTGGACCCTAAAGTGACGACGTTTCGGTCCGTCCTGGACCCTAAAGTGACGACGTTTCGGTCCGTCCTGGACCCTAAAGTGACGACGTTTCGGTCCGTCCTAGACCCTAAAGTGACGACGTTTCGGTCCGTCCTAGACCCTAAAGTGACGACGTTTCGGTCCGTCCTGGACCCTAAAGTGACGACGTTTCGGTCCGTCCTGGACCCTAAAGTGACGACGTTTCGGTCCGTCCTGGACCCTAAAGTGACGACGTTTCGGTCCGTCCTGGACCCTAAAGTGACGACGTTTCGGTCCGTCCTGGACCCTAAAGTGACGACGTTTCGGTCTACCCTGGACCCTTAACCAGCCGTACAGCCAGTACACAACTGAATAATGTCATTTCAAAAATATGAAATGTATCAAACCCAACTTTTTGGTGTCTTGCTAACATGTTTACCTGTTGACGATTTCGAGAGTTGTTCTGCAGCCTAGGGGCCAGGCTTGCCTGGTGAGGTAGTGTGTCTGTGTTGCCAGAAGGCCCACATGGCCATCACAGCCTGGCTGATCTAGTAACCCCAGCCGAAACTTATCCAGCTCTCTCTCTCTCTCTCTCTTGAAGGTTTTCTCTCCTGTACCTGAGACATCATCTATGTCTTGGCGGGAGACTGAAGAGCTGTCGGCTTCTGATGTTTTTATGGAACCCCGATGTTGTATTAAAATATATTTTTACACTTGCTAATCACTTGGAGTGGACGGTAGAACGGCGGCTACACTTCTTGCAGGTTGGCGTTCAATTCCTCAAGTGGTATTGCCCCATTTCTTTACCCTCTGTCCAATTCCCAGATCCTTGGGCTGGTATTTTCTCATTTCCTAAGCCAATATAGTCATATTGGCTTAGCTCTTTCGCCTCATAATTACCTTACCTTCACAAAAACTTGGCTATTAGGGGGTCACAATAAGGAAACAACCTCATATATACCGTTCAGAGTTACTTATCCCTCCCCCGGACCAACTAACCACAGGTCCGGGGCAGCACTTTAGGAAATATGTAAACATTCGAAAAATGGATTTTAATTAAAACTTTCCATGGGGATGTCATTCTAAACTGGGACAATGTGAACACACTCAGTTGGCATGAATGTGGTGGGTGTTGCAGGTTTGGTGCAGTTAGGAATATAAAAACATAAGAATGAAGGTAACTGCAGGAGGCCTATTGGCCTATACGAGGCAGCGTCTATTTATAATTATTTGTAGTTCCGTATGTACAGTGTTGCAGAGGGTAGTTAGGTTACAGGTCACGGGAGGCTGAAAATTAGACACCTAAGTCACATGGAAGGAAGGAGGAAGTGTCGTCGACGTTTCGGTCCGTCCAAGACCCTAAATTGGGGCATATCTGTCTGTCTCTCTGTTTCTCTGTATCTCTGTCTGTCTGTCTGTCTGTCTCTCTCTCTCTCTCTCTCTCTCTCTCTCTCTCTCTCTCTCTCTCTCTCTCTCGTGTCTCTGTCTCTCTCTCTCTGTGTGTCTCTGTCTCTGTCTCTGTATGTCTGTCTGTCTGTCTCTCTCTCTCTCTCTCTCTCTCTCTCTCTCTCTGTCTCTCTGTCTCTCTCTCTCTCTCTGTCTGACAGTCTCTCACCTCTGACAGCAGCGGCCCGGCGGTCCTCGAGGGTCCTGATGGTGGCGGCCACTTGGGTGTCCACATACATGGCGAAGGCAAGGTCGTGGTAGAGGGGCACGGCCTGGGGGTCGCCGCCGGGCACCTGGCCCCCCTCCCCGTCTGGGGACACGCTGTTGTTGTTCGTCTCCAGCTCGTTCCCCAGCAGGTTAATGGCCACCAGCCCCACCTGTGGACACGGGGCAGGTGTTACTGCAGGTGTTATTATAGGTGTTGCTGCAGGTGTTATTATAGGTGTTGCTGCAGGTGTTATTATAGGTGTTGCTGCAGGTGTTATTATAGGTGTTGCTGCAGGTGTTATTATAGGTGTTGCTGCAGGTGTTATTATAGGTGTTGCTGCAGGTGTTATTATAGGTGTTGCTGCTGGTGTTATTATAGGTGTTACTGCTGGTGTTATTATAGGTGTTGCTGCTGGTGTTATTATAGGTGTTGCTGCTGGTGTTATTATAGGTGTTGCTACAGGTGTTGCTATAGGTGTTATTATAGGTGTTATTATAGGTGTTACTACAGGTGTTACTACTGGTGTTACTACAGGTGTTATTACTGGTGTTATTATAGGTGTTGCTGCAGGTGTTACTATAGGTGTTGCTACTGGTGTTACTACAGGTGTTACTACTGGTGTTACTACTGGTGTTTCTACAGGTGTTACCACAGGTGTTACTACAGATGTTACTAAATCTGTGCAACATTTTAGCGACCATTCATTAACACTAATTACCATTATTCTCAATGATAAATAAACATACTCGTTAACAGGGAACACAATTATTAAACAATGCTTAATGTTAAATTTTTGACTTTAATTTTTTA
>NC_091162.1:18113931-18121431 GCF_040958095.1 Procambarus clarkii
AGGGAGAGAGAAGGAAATCAGAGTACCACAACCCAGAACCCTACAATCCCAGAGGGAAGTGGAGAACCCTCCTCAAACAGTGCAACAGCCACAGGGATTGGGGCACCACCCCCAAATTCTACCCAACAGACACCCAACCTGCCCCATCCCCTGTCAGCCCCCCACTAAGTACCCACCTAGGGCACCCTCCCCCCACCCACCCCCCTCCCCCCACTCACCCCCCTTCTCCCCCTCACCCCTCTCCCCAGGACCTCCCTTCTCCCCCATCCCCCATGCCCTCCCTTCTCCCACATGCCTTCCCGTCTCTCCCACCCCCATGCCCTCCCTTCTCCCCCTCCCCCCTAAGCCCCCCACTCTCCCCCACCCCACCTAAGTCTTCCCCTCTCCCCCACTCCCCTAAACCCTCCCCTCTTCCTCACCCACCTCAGCCCTCCCTTTTCCCCCACGCCCCCCAAGCCCTCCACCCTTTTCTCTCCCCCCAAGCCCCCCCATCTCCCCTATCCCCCACAGCCTCTCCTCCCCCCATGCTTCCCCAACCCTCCCTCTCTTACCCACCCCCTGTACCCTCCCCCTCTTATCCACCCCCTGTACCCTCCCCCTCTTATCCACCCCCTGTACCCTCCCCCTCTTATCCACCCCCTGTACCCTCCCCCTCTCCCCCACCACCCCAAGCCCTCCCTCCTCCACCAATCCCCCCGTGCCAGGTCCCCCCAGCTCCCACTCACCCCAGATCCCAAAGGTCCCCCCC
The DNA here is from genome assembly GCF_040958095.1 of Procambarus clarkii. Lineage (NCBI taxonomy): Eukaryota > Metazoa > Arthropoda > Malacostraca > Decapoda > Cambaridae > Procambarus > Procambarus clarkii. Next base: position 18,114,680 of record NC_091162.1, read on the forward strand.
AGAAAAGAAGCAGAAGAGAGTCAGTTTCAGGGTGATGTACTCAAACATAGATGGGATCACAAGCAAGACAAGTGAACTAAGGGAAAGAGCACAAGAAGTTAACCCAGATGTAATCGGACTCACTGAAACAAAACTCTCTGGAATCATAACGAATGCCGTGTTTCCCCAGGAGTATACAGTAATAAGGAAAGAGAGGGAAGGTAGAGGAGGAGGCGGAGTGGCCCTACTCATGAGAAGGGAATGGAGTTTTAAGGAGATGGCCATCCCGGGCTGTGAGGAGTTCAGAGACTACATAGCAGGCACCATAACAATGGGAGGACCAAGAATAGTAGTAGCAGTAATATACAACCCTCCACCAAATGACAGGAGACCCAGTCAAGAGTATGAAAACAACAACAAGGCAGTTAACACTATAATTGAGAGGGCAGCCTCTGCTGCCTGTAGAAATAGATCCCACCTGCTCATCATGGGCGACTTCAATCACGGAAAGATTGACTGGGAGAACAAGGAACCGCATGGAGGCGAGGATACGTGGAGAGCCAAACTATTGGAGGTGGTGACAAGCAACTTTTTAACGCAGCATGTCGGAGAACCCACAAGGATGAGAGGCAATGACGAACCAGCGAGACTCGACCTAGTCTTCACTCTGAACGACTCCGACATAAGAGAAATCGGTTTTGAGGACCCAGTAGGAATGAGCGACCACAGTGTACTGGTGTTTGAGTACTTGATTGAAGAAGGGTTATTGAACTCGAGGAGGGATACCGAAACCAAAAGGTTAGCATACCGAAAGGGAAACTATGAGGGGATAAGAAAATTCCTAACAGATATAGCATGGGAAACAGAGCTCAGGGGAAAGACGGCCCAAGATATGATGGATTACATCACGCAGAAGTGCAAGGACGCAGCAAACAAGTTTGTCCCAGTCCAAAAGGAAAACAGAGAAATGAAGATGAGAAACCCATGGTTTAATCAAAGATGTAGGCTAGCTAAGCAGCAAAGTAAAAGGGCATGGAGAAACTATAGGAATAACAGGACACTGGAGAGCAGAGAAAGATACCAGAATGCCAGGAATGAATATGTCAGGATGAGAAGAGAGGCAGAAAGACAATACGAAAATGACATCGCAAGCAAGGCAAAGACTCAGCCTAAATTGTTGCATAGCCACATTAGGAGAAAAACAACAGTAAAGGAACAGGTTATGAGATTAAGGATAGGGGCGGAAGGATTCACTACAAATGACAAGGAAGTGTGTGAGGAATTGAATAAGAAATTCCAGGAGGTCTTCACCTTAGAACAAGGAGAAATTCCAGAGGTAAGTGAGGGAATAGCTAACCAGGAACCACTGGAAGAGTTTGAGATTACCAGTGGGGAAGTAAGGAAGTGTTTACTAGAGTTGGACGTGACGAAGGCTATAGGCCCAGATGGAATCTCCCCTTGGGTTCTAAAGGAAGGAGCAAGAGAACTGAGCCTACCACTCTCCATAGTGTATAACAAATCACTGGCAACAGGGGAACTGCCAGATATTTGGAAAGCAGCTAACGTAGTCCCGATATACAAGAAAGGGGATAGACAGGAGGCACTGAACTACAGGCCAGTGTCCCTAACCTGCATACCATGCAAGCTGATGGAGAAGATTGTGCGAAAAAAACTAGTGGAGCATCTGGAGCGAAGGAACTTTGTAACACAGCATCAACATGGGTTCAGGGATGGCAGGTCCTGCCTCACAGGGTTACTTGAATTCTACGACCAGGCAACAAAAATAAGGCAAGAAAGAGAAGGGTGGGCAGACTGCATATTTTTGGATTGTCAGAAAGCCTTTGATACAGTGCCACACAAGAGGCTAGTGCGAAAGTTGGAGATGCAGGCTGGAGTGAGAGGGAAGGTACTCCGGTGGATAGAGGAATACCTAAGCAACAGGAGACAACGAGTCTGTGTGAGGGGTGAGGTCTCAGATTGGCGAGACGTCACAAGTGGAGTCCCGCAGGGGTCAGTCCTCGGACCTATACTGTTTCTGGTATATATAAATGATCTCCCAGAGGGTATAGATTCGTTCCTCTCAATGTTTGCCGACGATGCAAAAATTATGAGGAGGATTGAAACAGAGGCTGATAGTAGGAGGCTACAAGATGACCTGGATAGACTGAGTGAATGGTCCAACAAATGGCTGTTGAAGTTCAACCCGAGTAAATGCAAAGTAATGAAACTAGGCAGTGGAAACAGGAGGCCAGGCACAGGATACAGAATAGGAGATGAAGTACTTAATGAAACAGACAGAGAGAAAGATCTAGGAGTTGATATCACACCAAACCTGTCTCCTGAAGCCCACATAAAGAGAATAACGTCTGCGGCATATGCGAGGCTGGCTAACATCAGAACGGCGTTCAGGAACCTGTGTAAGGAATCATTCAGAATCTTGTACACCACATATGTAAGACCAATCCTGGAGTATGCGGCCCCAGCATGGAGCCCGTACCTTGTCAAGCACAAGACGAAGCTGGAAAAAGTCCAAAGGTATGCTACTAGACTAGTCCCAGAACTAAGAGGCATGAGTTATGAGGAAAGGCTGCGGGAAATGCACCTCACGACACTGGAAGACAGAAGAGTAAGGGGGGACATGATCACAACCTACAAAATCCTCAGGGGAATCGACCGGGTAAACAAGGATGAACTTTTCAACACTGGTGGGACGCGAACAAGGGGACACAGGTGGAAGCTGAGTACCCAAATGAGCCACAGAGACGTTAGAAAGAACTTTTTCAGTGTCAGAGTAGTTAGCAAATGGAATGCATTAGGAAGTGATGTGGTGGAGGCTGACTCCATTCACAGTTTCAAATGTAGATATGATAGAGCCCAATAGGCTCAGGAATCTGTACACCAGTTGATTGACGGTTGAGAGGCGGGACCAAAGAGCCAGAGCTTAACCCCCGCAAGCACAATTAGGTGAGTACAATTAGGTGAGTACACACACACACACACCCACCCACACACACACACACACACACACACACACACCGTAGACCACCAACATTCCCTGCCAGCCGCTCAACATTCCCAACATGCTACAATCAAAGACTTACCTGGAAACACTAAATACAGAGCTACAGCTATTTAATTAGTCTTAAGTCCGGTTAACTTTTTATCCAGATGATTTTTACCTTTGGTTTACCTTTGGTCTATTAATTACTCGCGTGTCAAGATTATATCTGGTATTTGATATCTGGTATACATATATTTTTGATATCTGGTGCTTGTATGAACGAGTAATAGTCATTTATTATTAATACTTTCTCTCTCACTGTTTAGCTGATATCCGGCTACTTTATGGTTGGATATCTTCATTATTCTACGGTTGGATATCTTTATTACTCTACGGTTGGATATCTTTATTACTCTACGGTTGATATATGGTTACTCTATGGTTGATTTATGATATCTGTTTACTCTATGGTTTCGTGTCTGATTTCTCTACGCTGATATCCAGTTACTCTTTGGTCGATAGCCAGTCTTGGTTCACATCCAGTCAATGTATGTTTATAACAGGTTATTGTGCAGATGATATCCAGTTAGTTTAGAGTTATAACAGGTTATTTTATAGTTGATATCCAGTTAATGTACAGTTATAATACGTTATCGTATTTACATACTGTTATCAACTTTCCCAATACAAAAAGACCTAATGTAGGTATATGATAACATGTTTGATATTCAGTTATTCGGTTGGCTTTTGGCAACCACACACCCAGCGGGCACGATATCTAAGGCTAACGTTCAAACAACGTTGGCTCACCCTCGCTATCATTAACGTAATGCTACTTCAGCGTATATATATATATATATATATATATATATATATATATATATATATATATATATATATATATATATATATATATATATAGTTATCATATAGGCTGATATCTGACCACAATAGTTAATGATTTAATAGTTTATCGAAGCTTTCCCCTAATTGTACTCTCTCTCTCTCTCTCTCTCTCTCTCTCTCTCTCTCTCTCTCTCTCTCTCTCTCTCTCTCTCTCTCTCTCTCACTCTCTCTCTCTCATCTCCTCTCTCTCTCTCTCTCTCTCTCTCTCTCTCTCTCTCTCTCTCTCTCTCTCTCTCTCTCTCTCTCTCTCTCTCTCTCTCACTCTCTCTCATCTCCTCTCTCTCTCTCTCTCTCTCTCTCTCTCTCTCTCTCTCTCTCTCTCTCTCTCTCTCTCTCTCTCTCTCTCTCTCACTCTCTCTCTCTCTCTCACCCTCTCTCTCTCAGTTCCTCTCTCTCTCTCTCTCTCTCTCTCTCTCTCTCTCTCTCTCTCTCTCTCTCTCTCTCTCTCTCTCTCTCTCCCTCTCTCTCTCTCTCCCCCCCCTACTTACGTATAAGGTGTTGGTGGGCGAGGATCTGGACCTTGGAGAGGTGGCATCTCTCCCGGAGCTGGAAGACCAGTTCCTGAGGGTAGAGACAGAACCTGGAGGATACCCAGCCCTTCACGCCCGGTCCCTGCTGCAACAGCTCCTTGGCCCGCCCTCCTTCATCCTCGCCTGCAACAGTGCAACACAGGGACACAGTGAGCATGATGATAGACCATGTGTCACATTGTATCAGCAACACCAGGTACATCAACACCAGGTACACCAACACCAGCAACACCAACACCAGCCACACCAACACCAGCCACGCCAACACCAGGTACACCAACATCAGGTACACCAACACCAGCCACACCAACACCAGGTACACCAACACCAGGTACACCAACACCAGCAACACCAACACCAGCCACACCAACACCAGCCACACCAACACCAGGTACACCAACATCACGTACACCAACACCAGCCACACCAACACCAGGTACACCAACACCAGGTACACCAACACCAGCCACACCAACACCAGCCACACCAACACCAGCCACACCAACACCAGGTACACCAACACCACCAACACCAACACCAGCCACACCAACACCAGCCACACCAACACCAGCCACACCAACACCAGCAACACCAACACCAGCCACACCAACACCAGGTACACCAACACCAGCCACACCAACACCAGCCACACCAACACCAGGTACACCAACACCACCAACACCAACACCAGCCACACCAACACCAGCCACACCAACACCAGCAACACAAACACCAGCCACACCAACACCAGGTACACCAACACTAGCCACACCAACACCAGCCACACCAACACCAGGTACACCAACACCAGCCACACCAACACCAGCAACACCAACACCAGCCACACCAACACCAGGTACACCAACACTAGCCACACCAACACCAGCCACACCAACACCAGCCACACCAACACCAGGTACACCAACACCTGCCACACCAACACCAGGTACACCAACACCAGGTACACCAACACCAGCCACACCAACACCAGCCACACCAACACCAGCCACACCAACACCAGCCACACCAACACCAGCAACACCAACACCAGCCACACCAACACCAGCCACACCAACACCAGCCACACCAACACCAGGTACACCAACACCAGCCACACCAACACCAGCCACACCAACACCAGCCACACCAACACCAGCCACACCAACACCAGCCACACCAACACCAGGTACACCAACACTAGCCACACCAACACCAGCCACACCAACACCAGGTACACCAACACCAGCCACACCAACACTAGCCACACCAACACCAGGTACACCAACACCAGCCACACCAACACCAGCCACACCAACACCAGGTACACCAACACCACCAACACCAACACCAGCCACAGCAACACCAGGTACACCAACACCAGCCACACCAACACTAGCCACACCAACACCAGGTACACCAACACCAGCCACACCAACACCAGCCACAGCAACACCAGGTACACCAACACCAGCCACACCAACACCAGCCACAGCAACACCAGGTACACCAACACCAGCCACACCAACACCAGCCACAGCAACACCACCAACACCAGGTACACCAACACCAGGTACACCAACACCACCAACACCAACACCAGCCACAGCAACACCAGGTACACCAACACCAGCCACACCAACACCAGCCACACCAACACCACCAACACCAACACCAGCCACACCAACACCAGGTACACCAATACCACCAACACCAACACCAGCCACACCAACACCAGCCACACCAACACCAGGTACACCAACACCAGGTACACCAACACCAGCCACACCAACACCAGGTACACCAACACCAGCCACACCAACACCAGGTACACCAACACCAGCCACACCAACACCAGGTACACCAACACCAGCCACACCAACACCAGCCACACCAACACCAGCCACACCAACACCAGGCACACCAACACCAGCCACACCAACACCAGCCACACCAACACCAGCCACACCAACACCAGCCACACCAACACCAGGTACACCAACACCAGGTACACCAACACCAGCCACACCAACACCAGCCACACCAACACCAGCCACACCAACACCAGGTACACCAACACCAGCCACACCAACACCAGGTACACCAACACCAGCCACACCAACACCAGCCACACCAACACCAGCCACACCAACACTAGCCACACCAACACCAGCCACACCAACACCAGCCACACCAACACCAGGCACACCAACACCAGCCACACCAACACCAGCCACACCAACACCAGCCACACCAACACCAGGTACACCAACACCAGCCACACCAACACCAGCCACACCAACACCAGCCACACCAACACCAGCCACACCAACACCAGG
>NC_091162.1:18126431-18133931 GCF_040958095.1 Procambarus clarkii
TCACGTGACAGGTGTTTATAACTGCCACTGACCTGTTTAATGATGTGCTAACACCACCTGTTCCTTCTCTCGTGTTTACATCATTAATCTTATTCCTATTTCTTCTTTTTATTGCATTATTTGAGTATTATCTTAATCATCACTGTAATTACTCTCACTCTTTTTAATCCGTTGTTGTTCACACCTGTATTATGTTGAACAAACTCAACGTCTATATTTTAATGTATAACCTCAATTTCTGCAATAAAATGCAATCTTCACATGTGTATTTTATCAATCTTTACATATGTATTTCAATAAACAAATCTGTAAATATCTGTAATTCTATACACCGTCTCAAACATCTGTATTTTAATTAACAATCTACACATCTGTATTTTAATAAATAATTTGCACATCTGTAATTCTCTAAACAATATTCACATATGTATTATATTAAACCATGAAAATATAATATGAAATCAAATAAAATATGCTACTGCAAAAATACTGTATCTGGAAAATATAGAAGATAACTGAATGCATTTTACAGTAACTAATGTGTCAGGTATATTGATATTAATATATATGGCGAGCATGTGTCATATATAATGAGAGCAGGACTCCCGCAGGTGTGTGTGTATGCGTGTGTGTGTGTGTGTATGCGTGTGTGTGTGTGTGTGTGTGTGTGTGTGTGTGTGTGTGTGTGTGAGTGTGTGTGTGTGTGTGTGTGTGTGTGTGTGTGTGTGTGTGTGTGTGTGTGTTTAACCAATTTATACTAATAATATGTTAATTACTATACCATGAAAATTTGCGAAATTTACGGAAAATAAACTTATATTAAATATACTGGTATACATATTCCTAAATATACCCAGACCAAAGAGAATTAAGACGTTTCTAAGAAATATATTAATATATGCTAACCAATGTGCATAAATAACATATACGACATACCAAGGATATGCTGCTGACATCGGAAACATTGAAATGGAATCATAACATATTTAGTATATCGTGTGTTGCTCTTACATGCAACAGATGGCGCTGTTTTTTTGTTTTTTTAAAAAAGCATGTTATTACCTGTCACAGGTGTGGCATCTGTACATATAATCACGAAATGAACGGTATGGTAAGCAACACAGCTCAATTCCAACGTAATGTCACACAAAACAATTAAATAAAAATAAAAATAGAAATTTATTAAAATTCAATTTGTTAATGCAATCGGAAACATTGAAATGGAATCGTAACATATTTAATATGGCGTGTGTTGCTATTACGTGCAACAGATGGCGCTGTTTTTAAGAAAAGCATGTTTTTCCAGTCACAGGTCTATATAGTAGGTATATATATAGTCTATATAGTAGGTATCTATATAGTAGGTATATAAAAACACGAGCATATTCGAATGGAACGTTGTGTCAAAATTTCAGAGCAATCGGTGAAGAACTTTCCGAGATTACAGCGTGTGTTGCCCTTACGTCCAACAGATGGTGCTGTTTTAAAAAAAAAAAAAGCATGTTTTTTCCTGTCACAGGTGAGGCATGTATATAGTAGATATATAAAAACGCGTCTATTCGAGTGCAACGTTGTGTCAAAATTTCAAATCAATCGGTAAAGAGGTTTCAAGATTCCCCCTCACATGAAAAACACAGTTATTTCAAAAAAGCCTATTTTTTCCCGTCACAGACGTAACATCTATACAGTATGTATATAAAAACCCGCTCGGATACGAATGGAACATTTTGTGAAAATTTCAAAGCAATCGGTGAAGAACTTTCGAAGATTAGCGATTTTGAACAAACGAACATTTCCATTTGTATATATATATATATATATATATATATATATATATATATATATATATATATATATATATATATATATATATATATATATTAGTATATTTTGGTAGCAGTTTTTCCTGTAGTCATATATTATTAAATATGACCGAAAAAGTAAGATTAATAATTCTAACACGAATTTTCTCAATCTTTCGTACATTTCTTTTCACTGTTGAAGGTAATTCAAAAATCAATTCTCCAAAATTCATTTTTATTTCTAGTCTGACGCGACACTTGAACGCGTTTCGTAAAACTTCAACAAAAAGACAACAACATCTCTTTCTAGGCGTTTAACGATGCATAAGCAACAGGGCTCCATTAAGGAACATATAATCTCTTCCCACAACCAAACCATCGCCAGAGAAATCCTAGTAAACAACACAGAAATCATCGATAGATACAGCGATAGCAGACGGCTTGACGTTTGCGAGGCACTGCACATTAAGAAGTCAACACCAGCAATCAACAGCCAATTAATGCACAACTATATTCTACCCACCTCAAGACTCCGCTCCAATATAGAAGCATCAAGAAATATGGACCAATAGGCTTTCTACAATCACTTCTATTTCAATACCCATTGTTTCGTGTTCTGTCTTGTGTTGATGAAATTAATACCCTATTAAATACCACCTCACCCCATCCACCTCACTCAAATGTAGATATAAACAAATCGGAGATATGTAAGTTCTATTCAGTTGTGTATGTGTAAAGTCTTTGAAAATGTAATAAGTTTTACGAAACGCGCTCAAGTGTCGCGTCAGACTAGAAATAAAAATGAATTTTGGAGAATTGATTTTTGAATTACCTCCAACAGTGAAAAGAAATGTACGAAAGATTGAGAAAATTCGTGTTAGAATTATTAATCTTACTTTTTCGGTCATATTTAATAATATATATATATATATATATATATATATATATATATATATATATATATATATATATATATATATATATATATATATATATATATACCAGGATACACAATACACCAGCAGGGAACTATCACTATTGCGGCTCACCATCACCCAGCATATCGCGTGGCTATACACTAAAGGATAATGGCGGGTCTTTGACGGTCAAGAGCTCTCTCTCTCTCTCTCTCTCTCTCTCTCTCTCTCTCTCTCTCTCTCTCTCTCTCTCTCCTCACCAGCAATACCTCAGAGGTAAAGGTTCAGACGGTGCCCACCAGACCTTGCATACCCCCTCCCCCCTTCTTCCAACATCTGCAGTGTGTGTATGTGTTCAAAAGCTGCCGCAGTGTAAGTCCCAACATGTGAAGAACACACGTCAAGCTGCAACATACACACACACACACACACACACACACACACACACACACACACACACACACACGTTGGAAGATAGATTGGAAGAACAGAGACCCGCATGAAGGACCAGAAACATGGAGAGCTAAGCTGCTGGACGTGGCAACAAGAAACTTTCTAAACCAGCACATCAAAGAACCAACAAGAATGAGAGAAGATGAACCAGCAATGCTTGATTTGATATTTACCCTAAATGAGTGGGATATAAGGGAAGTTAAGATGGAAGCGCACTTGGGAATGAGTGACCACAGTGTATTTAACTTTGAGTACCTGGTAGAGCTAGGAATTATCTCCCCCCAAAAAGAACTAGGAATCAAAAGGCTGGCATACCGAAAGGGGAATTATGAACAGATGAGAAGTTTCCTAAGTGAAATACCTTGGGACACAGACCTCAGAGATAAGTCTGTACAGGGTATGATGGACTATGTTACCCAAAAGTGTCAGGAGGCAGTAAACAGGTTCATCCCGGCCCAAAGGGAAAAATCCGAGAAGCAACAGAAGAATCCATGTTATAATAGGGCATGTATGGAAGCGAAGAAACTGAACAAAAGGGCGTGGAGGAACTTCCGAAATAACAGAACACCAGAAAGCAGAGAGAGATACCAGAGAACCAGGAATGAGTAAGTCAGGGTGAGAAGAGAAGCAGAGAAAAGTTTTGAAAATGATATAGCAAACAAAGCCAAGACCGAACCAAAGCTACTCCACAGTCACATCAGAAGGAAAACAACAGTGAAAGAACAGGTATTGAAACTTCGAACAGGCGAGGACAGGTATACAGAGAGGTGTGTGAAGAACTCAACAAGAGGTTCCAGGAGGTCTTCACAATAGAACAAGGTGAGGTCACTGTGCTAGGAGAAAGGGAGGTAAACCAGGCGGCCTTGGAAGAGTTCGAAATTACGAGAGAGGAGGTCAGGAGACACCTGCTGGATCTGGATGTTAGAAAGGCTGTTGGTCCAGATGGGATCTCACCATGGGTACTGAAAGAGTGTGCAGAGGCACGTTGCTTGCCACTCTCCATAGTGTATAGTAAGTCACTGGAGACGGGAGACCTACCAGAAATATGGAAGACGGCGAATGTGGTCCCAATATACAAAAAGGGCGACAGGCAAGAGGCACTGAACTACAGGCCAGTGTCCTTGACTTGTATACCATGCAAGGTGATGGAGAAGATCGTGAGAAAAAACCTGGTAACACATCTGGAGAGAAGGGACTTCGTGACAAATCGCCAACATGGGTTCAGGGAGGGTAAATCTTGCCTTACAGGCTTGATAGAATTTTACGATCAGGTGACAAAGATTAAGCAAGAAAGAGAGGGCTGGGCGGACTGCATTTTCTTGGATTGTCGGAAAGCCTTTGACTCAGTACCGCATAAGAGGCTGGTACATAAGCTGGAGAGACAGGCAGGTGTAGCTGGTAAGGTGCTCCAGTGGATAAGGGAGTATCTAAGCAATAGGAAGCAGAGAGTTACGGTGAGGGGTGAGACCTCCGATTGGCGTGGTCACCAGTGGAGTCCCACAGGGCTCTGTACTCGGTCCTATCTTGTTTCTGATATATGTAAATGATCTCCCGGAGGGTATCGATTCATTTCTCGCAATGTTTGCGGACGATGCTAAAATTATGAGAAGGATTAAAACAGAAGAGGACTGTTTGAGGCTTCAAGAAGACCTAGACAAGCTGAAGGAATGGTCGAACAAATGGTTGTTAGAGTTTAACCCAACCAAATGTAATGTAATGAAGATAGGTGTAGGGAGCAGGAGGCCAGATACAACTTATCATCTGGGAGAGGAAATTCTTCAGGAGTCAGAGAAGAAAAAAGACTTGGGGGTTGATATCACGCCAGACCTGTCTCCTGCAGCACATATCAAGCGGATAACATCAGCGACATATGCCAGGCTGGCCAACATACGAACGGCATTCAGAAACTTGTGTAAAGAATCATTCAGAACTTTGTATACCACATATGTCAGGCCAATCCTGGAGTATGCAGCCCCAGCATGAAGTCCATATCTAGTCAAGGATAAAACTAAACTGGAAAAGGTTCAAAGGTTTGCCACCAGACTAGTACCCGAGCTGAGAGGTATGAGCTACGAGGAGAGACTACGGGAATTAAACCTCACTTCGATGGAAGACAGAAGAGTTAGGGGGGACATGATCACCACATTCAAGATTCTGAAGGGAATTGATAGGGTAGATAAAGACAGTCTATTTAACACAAGGGAAACACGCACAAGGGGACACAGGTGGAAACTGAGTGCCCAAATGAGCCACAGAGATATTAGAAAGAACTTTTTTAGTGTCAGAGTGGTTGACAAATGGAATGCATTAGGGGGTGATGTGGTGGAGGCTGACTCCATACACAGTTTCAAGTGTAGATATGACAGAGCCCGATAGGCTCAGGAATCTGTACACCTGTTGATTGACGGTTGAGAGGCGGGACCAAAGAGCCAGAGCTCAACCCCCGCAAACACAACTAGGTGAGTACAACTAGGTGAGTATACACACACACACACACACACACACACACACACACACACACACACACACATGTTGGCGAAAGACTACAAAGAAATGAAAGTAAAAGAAAGTGTAAAAGAAAAATTATTGGAAAATCGACGAGGTTGTAGGAAAATATTGTGGTTGACTGCAGTGAAGGATATTATAATGGGAGGGAAGGAGGTAGAAACCCCTTTACTGAACACGTCAATGGTTTGCCAGGCCCTCGCAAGCCTGGGAACGACGTAGACACCATTAGTAAGCGAAGAATAGACAGCATTAGTAAGCGAAGAATAGACAGCATTAGTAAGCGAAGAATAGACAGCATTAGTAAGCAAAGAATAGACAGCATTAGTAAGCGAAGAATAGACAGCATTAGTAAGCGAAGAATAGACAGCATTAGTAAGCGAAGAATAGACAGCATTAGTAAGCGAAGAATAGACAGCATTAGTAAGCAAAGAATAGACAGCATTAGTAAGCAAAGAATAGACAGCATTAGTAAGCGAAGAATAGACAGCATTAGTAAGCGAAGAATAGACAGCATTAGTAAGCAAAGAATAGACAGCATTAGTAAGCGAAGAATAGACAGCATTAGTAAGCAAAGAATAGACAGCATTAGTAAGCGAAGAATAGACAGCATTAGTAAGCAAAGAATAGACAGCATTAGTAAGCGAAGAATAGACAGCATTAGTAAGCGAAGAATAGACAGCATTAGTAAGCGAAGAATAGACAGCATTAGTAAGCAAAGAATTGACAGCATTAGTAAGCGAAGAATAGACAGCATTAATAAGCGAAGAATAGACAGCATTAGTAAACAAAGAATAGACAGCATTAATAAGCGAAGAATAGACAGCATTAGTAAACAAAGAATAGACAGCATTAGTGAACAAAGAATAGACAGCATTAGTGAACAAAGAATAGGCAGCATTAGTGAACAAAGAATAGACAGCATTAGTGAACAAAGAATAGACAGCATTAGTGAACAAAGAATAGACAGCATTAGTGAACAAAGAATAGACAGCATTAATAAGCAAAGAAGACAGCAGCTGTACGTAAAGATTAGAATTAGTAAAACAAACTGTTAAAGGTGCTAGGGGGAGTTTGCACAATGCAGACAATTTAACTGGCCGCAGAGCCTGTTTTGAAAAATGGCTTTTGGAAATCAACACCAGTAAGTGCAAGGTAATGAGAACCGGGTCAGCTGACTGGAGACCAGCCGGCCGGTTCATTATGAAAGGGTAACAGCCTCCTGTATCAAAACAGCCTTCTCCAATGAGGATCGGGAAGAATTGAGGATGCTTTGGCTAACCGACCTGCTTGATATCTGCTTGATGGGGTTCTGGGAGTTCTTCTACTCCCCAAGCCCGGCCCGAGGCCAGGCTTGACTTGGGAGAGTTTGGTCCACTAGGCTGTTGCTTGGAGCGGCCCGCAGGCCCACATACCCATCACAGCCCGGTTGGTCCGGCACTCCTTGGAGAAAATTACTAGTTTTCTCTTGAAGATGTCCACGGTTGTTCCGTCAATATTTCTTATTGTCGCTGGGAGGACGTTGAACAACCGCGGACCTCTGATGTTTATACAGTGTTCTCTGATTGTGCCTATGGCACCCCTGTTCTTCACTGGTTCTATTCTGCATTTTCTTCTATATCGTTCACTCCAGTACGTTGTTATTTTACTGTGTAGATTTGGGACCTGGCCTGCCAGTATTTTCCATGTGTATATTATTTGGTATCTCTCTCGTCTGCTTTCTGGTGAGTACATTTGGAGAGCTTTGAGACGATCCCAATAATTTAGGTGCTTTATCGCGTCTATGCGTACCGTATATGTTCTCTGTATTCCCTCTATTTCAG
>NC_091162.1:18138931-18143931 GCF_040958095.1 Procambarus clarkii
ACGTTGCGATGGTGAGTAGTTCATGGTGAGAACGTTGCGATGGTGAGTAGTTCATGGTGAGAACGTTGCGATGGTGAGTAGTTCATGGTGAGAACGTTGCGATGGTGAGTAGTTCATGGTGAGAACGTTGCGATGGTGAGTAGTTCATGGTGAGAACGTTGCGATGGTGAGTAGTTCATGTTGAGAATGTTGCGATGGTGAGTAGTTCATGGTGAGAACGTTGCGATGGTGAGTAGTTCATGGTGAGAACGTTGCGATGGTGAGTCGTTTGTGTTTTGATAGTTGCGATGGTGTATTGTTCATGTTAATCCTTCATGATACCGTGGCAAGGGTGCCACATCCGTGTTCAGAAAGTTACAATGGTGCCTCGCCCATGTTGTGAGTGTTACTATAGTGTCTGGACCATGGTTGTTGTAACATGGTTGTTATAACCACCATGCTCCAGACAACAGTGGAGACGTTGTTGTCTTGCCGGTACCTGTTGACAGGTACAAGAGGAGTGTTGTCAACGCTTACGTTGACCGTGCTCTCACTCACAGCTCAGGTTGGAAGCAGGTCGATGAAGAACTCTGTAGGGTAAGGCAGGTCCTAGTCCACAACGGCTTCTCTAACTGTTATGTTGACGTCATCAAAAGAAAGGTGAAACACCATGCAATCTCTGAAGAGTCAACTAACACAACACTTATACCTCCTATTAGACTGTTTTACAGTAACTTCTTTTCGACGGCTCATAAAACGGAGTGGCCTGAAAGATATTATTAATAGAAACGTTATCCCTACAGACACAAATCAGACAATTGATACAATCAGACAAAGATACAATTGACAATTTACTACAAAAACAAAAAAGCAGCCAACCTATTCATGAAAAACTCCCCAGACACCAAACAGAACGCCTTGAAAGAAACCAAAGTCGTCTATGCCTTCACATGCCCACTTGGGGACTGTAAGCCCCAAAGATCTCAGTATATAGGCAAGACAACAGCGTCTCTTTCCAGGCGATTAACATTGCATAAACAACGGGGCTCCATCAAAGAGCATATAATCTCTCACAACCAGACCATCACCAGAGAAATCTTAACAAGCAACACAGGAATTATCGACAGATACAACGACAACAGGAGACTCGACATTAGCGAGGCACTACACATCAAAAAGTCAACACCAGCAATCAACAGCCAATTAACACATAATTACATTCTACCCACTTCAAGGCCCCGAACCAACACAGAAGGAAGAAGATAAAACACGCAATGTACCCATTCATTCATGTTCTATCATCTCACCCCGAAAAACGAATATAAGCATTAAACGGAGTAGGTAAAATTGTATTTGAAAATGTAAGAAGTGTCTAGCGAAACGCTTCTAGGCCTCAGACCATAAAGTGTGAAAATGAACTTTGGAGAGTTAATTTTTCAACTACCCTCGACAGTGAAGAAAAACGTAAGAAATATTGAGAAGATTCAAGTTAGAATCATTAATCTTACCCTTTCGGTCGTATTCAACAACATATGTTTACAAGAAAGACTGCTACCAAAATATACTAATATATATTTGAAATAGAAATGATACATGTTTTGTTAGAAAAAATACATATTTTGTTACAAAATATACATGTTTGATTAGACAAGATACATATTTGATTATAATAGATATTTTTTAAGAAAAAATACATGTGTACTTAGTATATATATTTTGTTAAAAAAAAAGAAAAAAGTGACATATTTGTTTAGCAAAGACACATACTAATGCTGAAGTATTTACGAATATGTAAACGTGTATACATCTGGTTGTGCTTGCGGGGGTTGAGCTCTGGCTCTTTGGTCCTGCCTCTCAACTGTCAATCAACTGGTGTAGAGATTCCTGAGCCTACTGGGCTCTATCATATCTACATTTAAAACTGTGTATGGAGTCAGTCTCCACCACATCACTGCCTAATGCATTCCACCTGTTAACTACTCTGACACTGAAAAAGTTCCTTCTAATGTCTCTGTGGCTTATTTGGGTACTAAGTTTCCACCTGTGTCCCCTTGTTCGTGTTCCACCCGTGTTAAATAGTTCGCCTTTGTTCACCCTATCAATTTTCGTTATCATGTCTCCCTTTACTCTTCTGTTTTCCAGGAACGCGAGGTTAAGCTCCCTTGGCCTTTCCTCGTAGCTCATACCTCTCAGTTCTGGGACTAGTCTGATGGCATATTTTTAAATCTTCTCTAATTTTGTCTTGTGCTTAACTAGGTATGCAGCTGGAGCTGCATACTCCAAGATTGGTCTGACATAGGTGGTATACATAGACCGCGCGCGCGCGCGCGTGTGTGTGTGTGTGTGTGTGTGTGTGTGTGTGTGTGTGTGTGTGTGTGTGTGTGTGTGTGTGTGTGTGTGTGTGTGTGTGGGTGTGTACTCACCATTTGTACTCGCCTATTTGTGCTACTGGGCTTCGTGTGTGTGTATGTGGATAAAAGTATATTATCCAGTAGTGTTACTCTCTTCCTCCATCTCATTCTCTCCCCTCCTACCTTCCATTTATTTCTCTCCCTCCTTTGCTCCCTCTTCCACCACAGGAGAGCACATATGTGATGGTGCTACACATAGCCTTCCCGGCTATGTGTAGCCTTCTTTGGATAATTACTTACTCTTCCTCAGAACCTACACACAAACACACACACACACACACACACACACACACACACACACACACACACACACACACACACACACCTTCCCTGCACAACTTACACCCCTCTTACAGGCTGTCTTCCTCCCATGAAGTGTTGTCATGTTGGAACATTACAAAATGTAGTGTTCCTCCAGAACACTTCATTTTTGTGTTGCATTTTATCACACAAACCGTCCGAGGGATGGGTATGGGGTGCATAACGAAGAAATGAAATGAAAGTACACATACATGGTCACCATAATCTGCACTACACGTGAGGTTTCCACCATTCAGTGTTCTGCTTGAGTATTTCTATTAGTGGAACGTGTATGTCGTGATCATGTCCCCCTTCCCCCCTCTGATTCTTCTCTTCGGTTGTGATATTTAGTGGTGGTGATAGTGACGGAGATAGTGTGGACTGCTTAAATATTGGGTGTGGTCAGAAAGCCCTAATGAAGATGGATGATTCTCTCTCTCTCTCTCTCTCTCTCTCTCTCTCTCTCTCTCTCTGCAGGTGTCCGGGACAGGTGGGAGAGGGAGAGAGAGCCGCGGGAGAGTGAGGTTGTGAGGCGACTGCTTAACTCACAACAAACAACAACAACAACACACTTGACGGATCAACAACCCCCCCCCCCATCGGGGAGGGGAGGGAGGTGGAAGGGGAGAAGGGAGAGACATGGGAAAGGAACAGAAGAGACAGGGAGGTGGAGCAACTTGTCCTCCTACAAAGAACGTCGCTTTTCGCTCGTAGGCGTTACATACGGCCCAAAAAATTGTCGTACTAGAAAAATGTCAGCGGCTGGCGACAGTGGCCTACTGTTCCGTTTTCTGTTTTGGGTCCTCTGGTAGGTTAGGATAAGGGCACTTTAAATACGCCGTTTTCTTGACGTTGAGACACCTTAGGCGGACGGGCTGGGTGAAGACGAATGAGAAGAATAAAATGAGGAGATAAAGGGGAAGAAGAGAATAAGAGAAGATGAAGGGAAAGAAGAGAAGATGAAAGGAAAGAAGAGAATAAGAGGAGATGAAGGGAAAGAAGAGAAGATGAAGGGAAAGAAGAGAAGATAAAGGGAAAGAAGAGAATAAGAGGAGATGAAGGGAAAGAAGAGAAGATGAAGGGAAAGAAGAGAATAAGAGGAGATGAAGGGAAAGAAGAGAAGATGAAGGGAAAGAAGAGAAGATAAAGGGAAAGAAGAGAATAAGAGGAGATGAAGGGAAAGAAGAGAAGATGAAGGGAAAGAAGAGAATAAGAGGAGATGAAGGGAAAGAAGAGAAGATGAAGGGAAAGAAGAGAATAAGAGAAGATGAAGGGAAAGAAGAGAATAAGAGAAGATGAAGGGAAAGAAGAGAATAAGAGAAGATGAAGGGAAAGAAGAGAATAAGAGGAGATGAAGGGAAGGAAGAGGCTCCCCTTAACGATGGTTGAACTAACGAGGTGTGTGTGTGGACCCCTTGACCGCTTGTTAGGGCGAGGCACGCGGGGGTCGTTAGTGGTCACTGAACTACCTGCCTTTGGCCGCCCCCCCCCCCTCCCCCCCACAATGGTAGTTACAGGTATAGTGTATGTGACTAATTACACTCATCACTAGGATGATTATACTAATATATATATATATATATATATATATATATATATATATATATATATATATATATATATATGTATATACTTATATATAACTAGCTGTACCCGGCTACGCGTTGCTGTGGCTCAGCAACGCCACAGAAACCTTCCCCTTTCTCCCATTCCTCCCCATCATTCGCCATTCCCCTCTCCCTCGTCCTCTCTTCCTCCCCACTTCCCCCCTTCCCCCCTCCCCATCCTCTTGTCGTCCCCACCATTCCCCAACACAGCTCAATTCCAATGTAATGTCACACAAAATAATTCAATCAAAATGGAAATAATTCGAAATCTATGAAAATTTAATTTATCAATGAAATCGGAAACATTGAAATGGAATCGTAACATATTTAGTATAGCGTGTGTTGCTCTTACGTGCAACAGATGGCGCTGTTTAAAAAAAAAAAAAATCCTGTCACAGGTGAGGCATGTATATAGTAGGTATATAAAAACACGCGTCTATTCGAATGCAACGTTGTGTCAAAATTTCAAAACAGTCGGTAAAGAGGTTTCGAAGATTTCCCTCACATGAAGAACGCAGTTTTTTTTAAAAAAAAGCATGTGTTTTTTTTTCCCCCGTCACAGACGTGAAAACTATACAGTATGTGTATAAAAACACGCTCGGATGTGAATGGAACGTGTGTGAAAATTTCAAAGCAATCAGTGAAGAACTTTCGTAGATCAGCGATTTTGATCAAACAAACATTTCCATTTATATATATATAT
>NC_091162.1:18148931-18163931 GCF_040958095.1 Procambarus clarkii
GCAAGACTGACGGCCTTGTTAATTACGTCAAGTGTCGCCGGCAGGTCGTTTGTGTGAATGATTACAATGGTTTAGATAGACCAAGCTATCAGCTGGTGTGTGTATATATATATATATGTGTATACTCACCTAGTTGTGCTTGCGGGGGTTGAGCTCTGGCTCTTTGGTCCCGCCTCTCAACTGTCAATCAACTGGTGTACAGGTTCCTGAGCCTACTGGGCTCTATCATATCTACACTTGAAACTGTGTATGGAGTCAGCCTCCACCACATCACTGCCTAATGCATTCCACCTGTTAACTACTCTGACACTGAAAAAGTTCCTTCTAACGTCTCTGTGGCTCATTTGGGTACTCAGTCTCCACCTGTGTCCCCTTGTTCGTGTTCCACCCGAGTTAAACAGGTTATCTTTATCTACCCTGGCAATTCCTCTGAGAATTGGGTATGGATGCAACCCGGCCTCTTAAAAATAACGTCACTTTTCGCTCGTATACGCACTATGGCCAAAAATGGACACAATTTGAAATGAAATCGGCTCACGAAAGTGATGTACTGTCCCGTTTTCTGTTTGGGTCTTCCGGCTTACTCTGTTAGAAGAGGAAACTTTCAATTAAAATTTTTCATGACGTTTTGAAGCTTTAGGAAAATTTCCTGCCCTCCTAACCTACCACAGGACCCTTCTTTTTTAGATTCTCTTAGGAGAATCTGCTTCAGGGCCAGCTGGACCTGAAGCACCATCTTCAGGGCCAGCTGGACCTGAAGCACCATCTTCAGGGCCAGCTGGACCTGAACCACCATCTTCAGGGCCAGCTGGACCTGAACCACCATCTTAAGGGCCAGCTGGACCTGAACCACCATCTTAAGGGCCAGCTGGACCTGAACCACCATCTTAAGGGCCAGCTGGACCTGAACCACCATCGTAAGGGCCAGCTGGACCTGAACCACCATCTTAAGGGCCAGCTGGACCTGAACCACCATCTTAAGGGCCAGCTGGACCTGAACCACCATCTTAAGGGCCAGCTGGACCTGAACCACCATCTTAAGGGCCAGCTGGACCTGAACCACCATCTTAAGGGCCAGCTGGACCTGAACCACCATCTTAAGGGCCAGCTGGACCTGAACCACCATCTTGAGGGCCAGCTGGACCTGAACCACCATCTTAAGGGCCAGCTGGACCTGAACCACCATCTTAAGGGCCAGCTGGACCTGAACCACCATCTTAAGGGCCAGCTGGACCTGAACCACCATCTTGAGGGCCAGCTGGACCTGAACCACCATCTTAAGGGCCAGCTGGACCTGAACCACCATCTTAAGGGCCAGCTGGACCTGAACCACCATCTTAAGGGCCAGCTGGACCTGAACCACCATCTTAAGGGCCAGCTGGACCTGAACCACCATCTTGAGGGCCAGCTGGACCTGAACCACCATCTTAAGGGCCAGCTGGACCTGAACCACCATCTTAAGGGCCAGCTGGACCTGAACCACCACCTTAAGGGCCAGCTGGACCTGAACCACCACCTTAAGGGCCAGCTGGACCTGAACCACCATCTTAAGGGCCAGCTGGACCTGAACCACCATCTTAAGGGCCAGCTGGACCTGAACCACCATCTTAAGGGCCAGCTGGACCTGAACCACCATCTTAAGGGCCAGCTGGACCTGAACCACCATCTTAAGGGCCAGCTGGACCTGAACCACCATCTTAAGGGCCAGCTGGACCTGAACCACCATCTTAAGGGCCAGCTGGACCTGAACCACCATCTTGAGGGCCAGCTGGACCTGAACCACCATCTTAAGGGCCAGCTGGACCTGAACCACCATCTTAAGGGCCAGCTGGACCTGAACCACCATCTTAAGGGCCAGCTGGACCTGAACCACCATCTTAAGGGCCAGCTGGACCTGAACCACCATCTTAAGGGCCAGCTGGACCTGAACCACCATCTTCAGGGCCAGCTGGACCTGAACCACCATCTTGAGGGCCAGCTGGACCTGAACCACCATCTTAAGGGCCAGCTGGACCTGAACCACCATCTTAAGGGCCAGCTGGACCTGAACCACCATCTTGAGGGCCAGCTGGACCTGAACCACCATCTTCAGGGCCAGCTGGACCTGAACCACCATCTTGAGGGCCAGCTGGACCTGAACCACCATCTTGAGGGCCAGCTGGACCTGAACCACCATCTTAAGGGCCAGCTGGACCTGAACCACCATCTTAAGGGCCAGCTGGACCTGAACCACCATCTTAAGGGCCAGCTGGACCTGAACCACCATCTTAAGGGCCAGCTGGACCTGAACCACCATCTTGAGGGCCAGCTGGACCTGAACCACCATCTTAAGGGCCAGCTGGACCTGAACCACCATCTTAAGGGCCAGCTGGACCTGAACCACCATCTTGAGGGCCAGCTGGACCTGAACCACCATCTTAAGGGCCAGCTGGACCTGAACCACCATCTTGAGGGCCAGCTGGACCTGAACCACCATCTTGAGGGCCAGCTGGACCTGAACCACCATCTTAAGGGCCAGCTGGACCTGAACCACCATCTTGAGTGCCAGCTGGACCTGAACCACCATCTTGAGGGCCAGCTGGACCTGAACCACCATCTTAAGGGCCAGCTGGACCTGAACCACCATCTTAAGGGCCAGCTGGACCTGAACCACCATCTTGAGGGCCAGCTGGACCTGAACCACCATCTTAAGGGCCAGCTGGACCTGAACCACCATCTTGAGGGCCAGCTGGACCTGAACCACCATCTTAAGGGCCAGCTGGACCTGAACCACCATCTTGAGGGCCAGCTGGACCTGAACCACCATCTTGAGGGCCAGCTGGACCTGAACCACCATCTTAAGGGCCAGCTGGACCTGAACCACCATCTTGAGGGCCAGCTGGACCTGAACCACCATCTTAAGGGCCAGCTGGACCTGAACCAGTGTGTGTGAAGAGTGTGAGGTATTTTTACATTTTTTTACAAATTAAATTTGTTTACATTAATATTTTCTGTGGCTTAGCACTTTCTCCTCATTATAATGGTCGTGCTTCACTGCCCAACAAAATATCTCTCACGACATTTTCTTTTCAAAGTATAATATTTTGTCAATGTTTTTGTTAGGAATTTATTGGAGAATGTTTAAAATAGATTCGAAAAAAATTGTGAAAATAGTTATATTTCAATGTGTGTACTCACCTATTTGTGCTTGCGGGGGTTGAGCTCTGGCTCTTTGGTCCCGCCTCTCAACCGTCAATCAACTGGTGTACAGGTTCCTGAGCCTACTGGGCTCTATCATATATACACTTGAAACTGTGTATGGAGTCAGCCTCCACCACATCACTTCCTAATGCATTCCATTTGTCAACCACTCTGACACTAAAAAAGTTCTTTCTAATATCTCTGTGGCTCATTTGGGCACTCAGTTTCCACCTGTGTCCCCTTGCGCGTGTTCCCCTTGTGTTAAATAGTCTGTCTTTATCTACCCCTATCAATTCCTCTGAGAATTTTGTATGTGGTGATCATGTCCCCCCTAACTCTTCTATCTCCCAGTGACGTGAGGTTTAATTCCCGTAGTTTCTCCTCGTAGCACCACAGTGCAACTGTGTATGTATGTATGTATGTATGTATGTGTGTATGTGTGTATGTATGTATGTACGTATGTATGTATGTATGTATGTATGTATGTATGTATGTATGTATGTATGTATGTTGTGGCATTAACCCTGACACTAACAGCGTGTATAAAACATAACTCAACAACAATTCCCACCACTATTCACTGCCTTCAAACAACAATTATACTGACTACCAGACGACACTTTGACCTGACACTGTGTAATACTTACACCTCTCTCTCTCTCTCTCTCTCTCTCTCTCTCTCTCTCTCTCTCTCTCTCTCTCTCTCTCTCTCTCTCTCTCTCTCCGTCCCTCCCTCTCTCCCTCAGGTTACAAACTCTCGACTTTTATTAAAGTTTCCCGTTACTCTGTCTCTCTCTCTCTCTCTCCCTTCCCTCCCTCACCCGCTCCCTCCCTCTCTTTCTCTCCCTCCCTACCTCCACTCTCCCTCTCTCCCTCCCTCCCTCCCAGCCTCTCACCACTTCCCCCACACCTCTCCTCTCTCCTCTAGCGATCAATACACTATATCACTCAGCGACCATCACTTTTCTCTCTCTCTCTCTCTCTCTCTCTCTCTCTCTCTCTCTCTCTCTCTCTCTCTCTCTCTCTCTCTCTCTCTCTCTCTCTCTCTCCCCCCTTCTCTCTCTCTCTCTATTTATCTCCCTCTCTCCCTTATCTCCCGTGACTTCCCTCCCTTATCACCACCTCCCTCCCTCTCCCTGTCTTACGCTACGGAGGCCTCCAGTAGTCATGTGGAAGGAAGGACTTGAACCGTGTGATAGGGAAGGTTAGGTTAGGTTAGGTTAGGTTAAGTTAGGTTAGGTTAAGTTAGGTTAGGTTAGGTTCGAGCCCCGACCAAACTATCAGCCCAACTGTGTTTGATCCTTAATCCCGTCACACACACACACACACACACACACACACACACACACACACACACACTTCATATGTAGATATGATAGAGCCCGGTAGGCTCAGGAACCTGTACACCAGTTGATTGACAGTTGAGAGGCGGGACCAAAGAGCCAAAGCTCAACCCCCGCAAGCACAACTAGGTGAGTACACATACCTGAGATAATGTTGACAGACCAAATGCTCACATCACCCCCCCCTCCAACTCTCCCGATAACAAATAAACTAATTCTTTGTTTTTCACGGCTGGGATAACCTCCACGGCTGGGATAACCTCCACGGCTGGGATAACCTCCACGGCTGGGATAACCTCCACGGCTGGGATAACCTCCACGGCTGGGATAGTCTCCACGGCTGGGATAACCTCCACGGCTGGGATAACCTCCACGGCTGGGATAACCTCCACGGCTGGGATAACCTCCACGGCTGGGATAGTCTCCACGGCTGGGATAGTCTCCACGGCTGGGATAACCTCCACGGCTGGGATAACCTCCACGGCTGGGATAACCTACACGGCTGGGATAGCCGCCACGGCTGGGATAACCTCCACGGCTGGGATAGCCTACACGGCTGGGATAGTCTCCACGGCTGGGATAGTCTCCACGGCTGGGATAGCCTCCACGGCTGGGATAGCCTCCACGGCTGGGATAGCCTACACGGCTGGGATAGTCTCCACGGCTGGGATAGTCTCCACGGCTGGGATAGCCTCCACGGCTGGGATAGTCTCCACGGCTGGGATAGTCTCCACGGCTGGGATAGTCTCCACGGCTGGGATAACCTCCACGGGCTGGGATAGCCTCCACGGCTGGGATAGCCTACACGGCTGGGATAGTCTCCACGGCTGGGATAGTCTCCACGGCTGGGATAGCCTCCACGGCTGGGATAGCCTCCACGGCTGGGATAGCCTACACGGCTGGGATAGCCTCCACGGGCTGGGATAGCCTCCGCGGGATGGGATAGCCTCCACGGGTTGGGATAGCCTCCACGGGCTGGGATAGTCTCCACGGGCTGGGATAGCCTCCACGGCTGGGATAGCCTCCACGGCTGGGATAGCCTCCACGGGCTGGGATAGCCTCCACGGGCTGGGATATCCTCCACGGCTGGGAGCCTCCACGGCTGGGATAGCCTCCACGGCTGGGATAGCGTACACGGCTGGGATAGCATCCCCGGCTGGGATAGCCTCCACGGCTGGGATAGTCTCCACGGGCTGGGATAACCTCCCCGGCTGGGATAACCTCCACGGCTGGGATAGTCTACACGGCTGGGATAGCCTCCAAGGCTGGGATAGCCTACACGGCTGGGATAACCTCCACGGCTGGGATAACCTCCACGGCTGGGATAGCCTCCACGGCTGGGATAGCCTCCACGGCTGGGATAGCCTCCACGGCTGGGATAGCCTACACGGCTGGGATAGCCTCCACGGCTGGGATAGCCTCCACGGCTGGGATAGCCTACACGGCTGGGATAGCATCCCCGGCTGGGATAGGCTCCACGGCTGGGATAACCTCCACGGCTGGGATAGCCTCCACGGCTGGGATAGCCTACACGGCTGGGATAGCATCCCCGGCTGGGATAGCCTCCACGGCTGGGATAACCTCCACGGCTGGGATAGCCTACACGGCTGGGATAGCTAACGTGTTGGGAGTAAGGCTTAAAGTACTAAGCTGGGATAATGTTCCTGTTTGGGATTAGCTCTTATAATAATGTTCTTGACAACTCAAATGTTCAAATCATCAAAATCCCTCAAATTTTTTCCCTGAAATATTGTAGCTTTTATATTTTATCGATGACGGTTAATACCGTTGACAACGACGGTTGGATCGTTCAAAATTTAAAAAAAAAAAAACTTCTCGCGCCGATTGGTCGAGTGTCTGTTATGGGGGCGGAGCAAAAAACAAGTTTAAACTTTCTCCTGCCAACAGGAGAAACAGTCAACTGTCAAACAGTCAAATTGTCTAACAGTCAACTGTCAAACTGTTGACAATTATTGAAGGAACTGGATACAAACACAATTCCAATTGGTGGAATCAGAGTTTAGGATCTCTCTTCTGATTGGTTGAGCGTTTAACAGATCACCTCGTTCTCTCAATTAACCACATGGTAACAAGCGTAACGGTTTGACCTAACAAGCAATCCATCTGACAAAAACAGCTGTAGGTTAGGGGCTAAAGTTGAAGGTCTTTCAGCGATGATTGATGAAGCTGTCATCAGAGTCTGAATTTCAGCTTGTTTGGGCGACTGGCTAACTAGCCAATCATGTCTCAATTGGTGATGGCCAGCTGAACTGAACAGTATCAAGTGGGAGGAGCCTGAGTTTGAAGCGCTAAATGGGATTGGTGGAGAGACTTTTTGAACCGCTAATATGATTGGTGGCATCGAGCCAGTGGGCGGGGCATGAGGCAACTGCTGTTTAGCTTTACCGATCCGTTAGTGTGCCGTTAACGGACACTAACGGTTTCTCTATGATAATAAAAGCAAAATATGAAAAATTCTACATTAATAACGATTTGAAAGCAGTCCATACGCTTACGTAACAACGCACACACGGCGAATGACAACGGAATATCACACACCTTCACAAAACAACCTATTAACGAAAATGTCAAGCTTGTTTCAGGTAGTAACGAGAGCAGAAACAAAACAAACACGTTTAAGAACACATAAGAGAAGGAGGAAGAGGGAGGGGGGGGAGGAAGGGGGTGTTAACGACCCTTATCAAGACTAACGAGGAGTGGAGAGAGAGAGAGAGAGAGAGAGAGAGTGCTCGCCCCCCCCCCCCCCCCGCCGGGTGGGAATGGACGGAGTTGATGGCCGCAAGAAAGAGGGCGGTCAAGCTACCGAGAGCTTGACCCCCGTCAACCGTCAAGTGGTGTGTTCCATCTCCTTCACGTGGAGTGGTCGAGGAATTACTGGGAGATGAGAGGGAGAGACGTGGGAGGGAGAGAGATGGGAGGGAGAGACGTGGGAGGGAGAGAAGGGAGAGGGAGAGGATAGCCATCCCTGCAGGAAGCAAGGCGATATCTACAGGAACTGAGCGTGACAAGACCTGTCTGACCCCAACAAAGATATCACCCTGGATACTAAAGGAAGCAGCACGAGCACCATGCTATCCCTCCCCCTTTGCTACAATATTCAACCAATCCTTAGCAGCTGGGGAGTTTCCAGGCCGTTGTAAAGGTGATCAATATAGTGCTAATATACAAAAACGAGGGGGAACAAGACCCCACGAATCCCATACAAGTTCCTACACACACACACACACACAGTACCCCATAAAAGGTTGATGCATAAGCTAGAGAAACAGGCAGGAGTAACTGGTAGGGCGCTCCAGTGGATAAGGGAGTACCTAAACAATAGGAAGCAGAGAGTTACAGTGAGGGGTGAGACCTCAGACTGGCGTGAAGTCACCAGTGGAGTCCCACAGGGCTCTGTACTTGGACCTATCCTGTTTCTGATATACGTAAATGATCTCCCAGAGGGTATAGACTCATTCCTCTCAATGTTTGCTGACGACGCCAAAATTATGAGAAGGATTAAGACAGAGGAGGACAGCTTGAAGCTTCAAGAAGACCTGGACAAGCTGCAGGAATGGTCGACCAAATGGCTGTTAGAGTTTAATCCAAGCAAATGTAATGTAATGAAGATAGGGGTAGGAAGCAGGAGACCAGATACAAGGTATCACTTGGGAGATGAAATACTTCAAGAGTCCGAGAGAGAGAAAGACCTGGGGGTTGAGTGAGAGTGAGAGAGAGAGAGAGTGAGAGTGAGAGAGAGAGAGAGAGAGAGGTGGGAAACGAACACACTGAAAGAGAGCCCATAAAAGAGCCTAACAGAGACAGACAGCAATGACTAATTAACAGAAACACAGACAGACAACACAACAGACAGACAGACATGAAGAGAGCGACAGGGAAGGTAGGGGGGGGGGAAAGAAGGAAGGGGGGTATAAAAAGATGTTAATGGAAGAGGAGGCGAAACAGAGGAGGTGATAAAGGTAAGGAATGGGTCCTTCCTTCACGGCGTGGCGAGAGGCGCCTTAACCTGCGTCTTGACGGCCAGGAGGACGGCCAGGAGGACGGCCAGGAGGACGGCCAGGAGGACGGCCAGGAGGACGGGTTGGAGGACGGCCAGGAGGACGGCCAGGAGGACGGCCAGGAGGAAGGCCAGGAGGACGGGCTGGAGGACGGCCAGGAGGACGGCCAGGAGGACGGGCTGGAGGACGCCCAGGAGGACGGCCAGGAGGACGGGCTGCAGGACGGCCAGGAGGACGGGCTGCAGGACGGCCAGGAGGACGGGCTGGAGGACGGCCAGGAGGACGGCCAGGAGGACGGGCTGGAGGACGGCCAGGAGGACGGCCAGGAGGACGGCCAGGAGGACGGCCAGGAGGACGGCCAGGAGGACGGCCAGGAGGACGGCCAGGAGGACGGGCTGGAGGACGGCCAGGAGGACGGCCAGGAGGACGGCCAGAAGGACGAGTTGGAGGACGGGTTGGAGGACGGCCAGGAGGACGGCCAGGAGGAAGGCCAGGAGGACGGGCTGGAGGACGGCCAGGAGGACGGCCAGGAGGACGGGCTGGAGGACGGCCAGGAGGACGGCCAGGAGGACGGGCTGGAGAACGGCCAGGAGGAC
This sequence comes from Procambarus clarkii, assembly GCF_040958095.1. NCBI lineage: Eukaryota > Metazoa > Arthropoda > Malacostraca > Decapoda > Cambaridae > Procambarus > Procambarus clarkii. Next base: position 18,158,070 of record NC_091162.1, read on the forward strand.
GGGCTGGAGGACGGCCAGGAGGACGGCCAGGAGGACGGGCTGGAGGACGGCCAGGAGGACGGCCAGGAGGACGGGCTGGAGGACGGCCAGGAGGACGGCCAGGAGGACGGCCAGGAGGACGGGCTGGAGGACGGCCAGGAGGACGGGCTGGAGGACGGCCAGGAGGACGGGCTGGAGGACGGCCAGGAGGACGGGCTGGAGGACGGCCAGGAGGACGGGCTGGAGGACGGCCAGGAGGACGGCCAGGAGGACGGCCAGGAGGACGGCCAGGAGGACGGGCTGGAGGACGGCCAGGAGGACGGGCTGGAGGACGGCCAGGAGGACGGGCAGGAGGACGGCCAGGAGGACGGGCTGGAGGACGGGCTGGAGGACGGCCAGGAGGACGGGCTGGAGGACGGCCAGGAGGACGGGCTGGAGGACGGCCAGGAGGACGGGCTGGAGGACGGCCAGGAGGACGGGCTGGAGGACGGCCAGGAGGACGGCCAGGAGGACGGCCAGGAGGACGGCCAGGAGGACGGGCTGGAGGACGGCCAGGAGGACGGGCTGGAGGACGGCCAGGAGGACGGGCTGGAGGACGGGCTGGAGGACGGCCAGGAGGACGGGCTGGAGGACGGGCTGGAGGACGGCCAGGAGGACGGCCAGGAGGACGGCCAGGAGGACGGGCTGGAAGACGGGTTGGAGGACGGCCAGGAGGACGGGCAGGAGGACGGCCAGGAGGACGGTCAGGAGGACGGCCAGAAGGACGGCAGGGAGGACGGCCAGGAGGACGGCCAGGAGGACGGCAGGGAGGACGGCAGGGTGGACGGCCAGGAGGACGGCCAGGAGGACGGCCAGGAGGACGGGCTGGAAGACGGGTTGGAGGACGGCCAGGAGGACGGTCAGGAGGACGGCCAGGAGGACGGCCAGGAGGACGGCAGGGAGGACGGCCAGGAGGACGGGCAGGAGGACGGCCAGGAGGACGGCCAGGAGGACGGCCAGGAGGACGGGCTGGAAGACGGGTTGGAGGACGGCCAGGAGGACGGCCAGGAGGACGGCCAGGAGGACGGCAGGGAGGACGGCCAGGAGGACGGCCAGGAGGACGGCCAGGAGGACGGCCAGGAGGACGGCCAGGAGTACGGCCAGGAGGACGGCCAGGAGGACGGCAGGGAGGACGGCCAGGAGGACGGCCAGGAGGACGGCCAGGAGGACGGCCAGGCCGGAGGACGGCAGGGAGGACGGCCAGGAGGACGGCCAGGAGGACGGCAGGGAGGACGGCCAGGAGGACGGCCAGGAGGACGGCCAGGAGGACGGCAGGGAGGACGGGCTGGAAGATGGGCAGGAGGACGGGCAGGAGGACGGCCAGGAGGACGGCCAGGAGGACGGGATGGAGGACGGGCAGGAAGACGGGCTGGTGGACGGGCAGGAGGACGGGATGGAGGACGGGCAGGAGGACGGGCAGGAGGACGGGCAGGAGGACGGCCAGGAGGACGGGATGGAGGACGGCCAGGAGGACGGTTGGAGGACGGCCAGGAGGACGGGCAGGAGGACGGGTTGGAGGACGGGCAGGTGGACGGGCTGGTGGACGGGCAGGAGGACGGGCAGGAGGACGGCCAGGAGGACGGGCTGGTGGACGGGCAGGAGGACGGGCAGGAGGACGGGCTGGTGGACGGGATGGAGGACGGGTTGGAGGACGGGCAGGAGGACGGGCAGGAGGACGGGATGGAGGACGGGATGGAGGACGGGCAGGAGGACGGGCAGGAGGACGGCCAGGAGGACGGGTTGGAGAACGGCCAGGAGGACGGGATGGAGGACGGGATGGAGGACGGGCAGGAGGACGGGATGGAGGACGGGCAGGAGGACGGGCTGGTGGACGGGCAGGAGGACGGCCAGGAAGACGGCCAGGAGGACGGCCAGGAGGACGGGTTGGAGGACGGCCAGGAGGACGGGATGGAGGACGGGTTGGAGGACGGGCAGGAGGACGGGCTGGAGGACGGGCTGGTGGACGGGCAGGTGGACGGCCAGGAGGACGGCCAGGAGGACGGGATGGAGGACGGGCTGGTGGACGGGCAGGAGGACGGCCAGGAGGACGGGATGGAGGACGGGCAGGAGGACGGGCTGGTGGACGGGCAGGAGGACGGCCAGGAGGACGGGTTGGAGGACGGCCAGGAGGACGGGATGGAGGACGGGATGGAGGACGGGCTGGAGGACGGGCAGGAGGACGGCCAGGAGGACGGGCTGGAGGACGGGATGGAGGACGGGCTGGAGGACGGCCAGGAGGACGGGCAGGAGGACGGGTTGGAGGACGGGTTGGAGGACGGGTTGGAGGACGGGATGGAGGACGGGATGGAGGACGGGTTGGAGGACGGGCAGGAGGACGGGCTGGTGGACGGGCTGGTGGACGGGCAGGAGGACGGCCAGGAGGACGGGATGGAGGACGGGTTGGAGGACGGCCAGGAGGACGGCCAGGAGGACGGGCTGGTGGACGGGCAGGAGGACGGGCAGGAGGACGGGATGGAGGACGGGTTGGAGGACGGGCAGGAGGACGGGCAGGAGGACGGGCTGGAGGACGGGCTGGAGGACGGGATGGAGGACGGCCAGGAGGACGGCCAGGAGGACGGCCAGGAGGACGCGGGCAGGAGGACGGGCTGGTGGACGGGCAGGAGGACGGGCAGGAGGACGGCCAGGAGGACGGGATGGAGGACGGGTTGGAGGACGGGCAGGAGGACGGGCAGGAGGACGGGCAGGAGGACGGGATGGAGGACGGGATGGAGGACGGGCAGGAGGACGGGCAGGAGGACGGCCAGGAGGACGGGTTGGAGAACGGCCAGGAGGACGGGATGGAGGACGGGCAGGAGGACGGGATGGAGGACGGGCAGGAGGACGGGCTGGTGGACGGGCAGGAGGACGGCCAGGAAGACGGCCAGGAGGACGGCCAGGAGGACGGGTTGGAGGACGGCCAGGAGGACGGGATGGAGGACGGGTTGGAGGACGGGCAGGAGGACGGGCTGGAGGACGGGCTGGTGGACGGGCAGGTGGACGGCCAGGAGGACGGCCAGGAGGACGGGATGGAGGACGGGCTGGTGGACGGGCAGGAGGACGGCCAGGAGGACGGGATGGAGGACGGGCAGGAGGACGGGCTGGTGGACGGGCAGGAGGACGGCCAGGAGGACGGGTTGGAGGACGGCCAGGAGGACGGGATGGAGGACGGGATGGAGGACGGGCTGGAGGACGGGCAGGAGGACGGCCAGGAGGACGGGATGGAGGACGGGTTGGAGGACGGGTTGGAGGACGGGATGGAGGACGGGATGGAGGACGGGTTGGAGGACGGGCAGGAGGACGGGCTGGTGGACGGGCTGGTGGACGGGCAGGAGGACGGCCAGGAGGACGGGATGGAGGACGGGTTGGAGGACGGCCAGGAGGACGGCCAGGAGGACGGGCTGGTGGACGGGCAGGAGGACGGGCAGGAGGACGGGATGGAGGACGGGTTGGAGGACGGGCAGGAGGACGGGCAGGAGGACGGGCTGGAGGACGGGCTGGAGGACGGGATGGAGGACGGCCAGGAGGACGGCCAGGAGGACGCGGGCAGGAGGACGGGCTGGTGGACGGGCAGGAGGACGGGCAGGAGGACGGGCAGGAGGACGGCCAGGAGGACGGGATGGAGGACGGGTTGGAGGACGGGCAGGAGGACGGGCAGGAGGACGGGCTGGTGGACGGGCAGGAGGACGGGCAGGAGGACGGCCAGGAGGACGGGCTGGAGGACGGGATGGAGGACGGGATGGAGGACGGGCAGGAGGACGGCCAGGAGGACGGCCAGGAGGACGGGCAGATGGACGGGCAGGTGGACGGCCAGGAGGACGGCCAGGAGGACGGGATAGACGACGGCCAGGAGGACGGGCAGGAGGACGGGCAGGAGGACGGGCAGGAGGACGGGCTGGTGGACGGGCAGGAGGACGGGCAGGAGGACGGGCAGGAGGACGGGTTGGAGGACGGCCAGGAGGACGGGCAGGAGGACGGGTTGGAGGACGGGCTGGTGGACGGGCTGGTGGACGGGCAGGAGGACGGGCTGGAGGACGGCCAGGAGGACGGGCTGGTGGACGGGCTGGTGGACGGGCTGGTGGACGGGCAGGAGGACGGGCTGGAGGACGGCCAGGAGGACGGGCTGGTGGACGGGCTGGTGGACGGGCAGGAGGACGGGCTGGAGGACGGCCAGGAGGACGGGCTGGAGGACGGGCAGGAGGACGGGCAGGAGGACGGGTTGGAGGACGAGCTGGTGGACGGGCTGGTGGACGGGCAGGAGGACGACCAGAAGGACGACCAGAAGCACGACCAGAAGCACGACCAGAAGCACGACCAGAAGCACGACCAGAAGCACGACCAGAAGCACGACCAGAAGGACGACCAGAAGCACGACCAGAAGCACGACCAGAAGCACGACCAGAAGGACGACCAGAAGGACGACCAGAAGCACGACCAGAAGCACGACCAGAAGCACGACCAGAAGCACGACCAGAAGGACGACCAGAAGGACGACCAGAAGCACGACCAGAAGCACGACCAGAAGGACGACCAGAAGCACGACCAGAAGGACGACCAGAAGCACGACCAGAAGCACGACCAGAAGGACGACCAGAAGCACGACCAGAAGCACGACCAGAAGCACGACCAGAAGCACGACCAGAAGCACGACCAGAAGCACGACCAGAAGCACGACCAGAAGGACGACCAGAAGCACGACCAGAAGGACGACCAGAAGCACGACCAGAAGCACGACCAGAAGCACGACCAGAAGCACGACCAGAAGCACGACCAGGAGGCGTAAAGAGACAAGTTAAAAAAAAAGTTAAACAAACATACAAACAAGGAAACCAATAAAGATCGAGAGAAGCAGCCAGCCAGGCCCCTAAAAAGCAAGACAGACAGACAGCCAGCCAGCCAGCCAGCCAGCCAGCCAGCCAGACCAACCCGTCCTCTTAAAAAGAACGTCACTTTTGGCTGGTATGCGCACTATGGCCAAATTTGGACGTAATTTGAAATGAAATCCACTCACAAAAGTGACGTTCTGTTCCGTTTTCTATTTGAGTCGTCCGGCGTACGCGCAGAGGTTATAAGAGGACACTTTAAATTAACGTTTTTCATAACGTTTTGAAACTTTATGAGAATTTCCTGCCCACCTAACCTATCAGAGGACCCTTAACTTACTGTTGTTGAAAAAAAAAATCCCAAATTTATTTTCATATTTTTTTCAATTTCAAATTACGTCCAAATTCGGCCATACGGGCAAACGGCCAAAAGCGACGTTCTTTTTAAGAGGACAGGTTGGCCAGACAGCCAGCCAGCCAGCCAGCCAGACAGCTAGCCAGACAGCCAGCCAGCCAGCCAGACAGCCAGCCAGCCAGCCAGACACACAGACAGACAGACTCACTAAGCCAAGTACACTAAAAAAAAAAGTGAAATTTTACCCAAGCCTTAAACCCTTCTCGTCCCTCCCTCCCTCCCTTAACGCCACCGAATTAAGGGAAGGACACAAAGGGAGAAAGGAGAGATGGAAGATAGGGAAAAGAGGAGAGAGAGAGAGAGAGGAAAGGGGAGGGAGAGGGGGACAGGGGAGGAAGAGACAGTGGCCCTGTCCACCAAAGGGGAACGTTGTCAAAACTGAAGCCATCCCGAAATGGTTTAAAAGATTTCCAGAACTCGGCCACACGAGACAGTAGAGCAGAGGTAGAGCAGAGGTAGAGCAGAGGGAGAGCAGAGGTAGAGCAGAGGTAGAGCAGAGGAGGAGGAGAGAGAGGGAAACATTTGTGTCAGGTGTAATGGTAGCAGAGTCAGGTGTGTGAAGGCTAAAGCAGTCAGGTGTGGTAATGTGAGTGAGCGTGTATGTACATA
>NC_091162.1:18168931-18178931 GCF_040958095.1 Procambarus clarkii
TCTCTCTCAGTCTCTCAGTCTCTCACTTTTCTCACCTTGCCCTCCTTTGTTTACATATTATGACTGACAGCAACAGGGCAGGTAAACAGCCGTTAGGAGATTGGGCGGAGAATCGCGCATGCGCGGGTATGATGCGCGCTGATTGGTTCCCGGCTGCCGGGATGAGTTATTCTCATTGGGGCTTGCCTCCTGCGGCTCAGCCTGTGATTGGTTCCTTCGCAACTAGGCGAACAGTGATTGGTTCTCGTCAAGTTCGTTTATGGCGTCTTGATTGGTCGCTTCTTGACATGATTTAAATTTATAGTCACCGTCTAGCGTAACGGGATGTGATTGGTCCTCGAGAGCCGCGACGTGCTGTAGTTGGTTCACGAGCAGAATGGCGTGCTCCGATTGGTTCTTGACCAACTTGAGGCGCAATCATTGGCTGTTGTTGTTCGCCAGTCATGGCACTTTATTCGAGGCTCCGATTGGCCCTCGTTCATCACGGAGTTCTCTGATTGGTTGCACAGCCAATCCACCTAAGCAGAAATAAAGAATTACAAAGAAGATCAGTGAAAGGTGGAGAGAGAGAGACAGAGAGAGAGAGAGAGAGAGAGAGAGAGAGAGAGAGAGAGAGAGAGAGAGAGAGAGAGAGAGAGAGAGAGAGAGAGAGAGAAGTGAGAAGAGGCAAAGGTATTGAGCGAGGTGCTTAATAATATAACATAGTTCCCCCCTTGACTATCTTCCTCACCCTCTCTCTCCCCCTCCCCCATCTCTGACCCCTCCCCCCTCTTCCCCATTGTGCCCCCTTCCCCCCTCCCCCCCCTCCTGCTGACGCTGTCGTGGTTGTCTACACATCACCAGTGCCTCTCATGCTGCCAATGTTTGTTTTCCTCTCAATTATATTGATTTTGGAGTTCACTTATATTCTTGCGTGTTTTTTCTCGTGTTTGCTTTCTGTTTTGGAGCTTGACGCATCGACCTCCTCGTTTGTTTTTATTCTTGTTTTGTCTTATCCCTTTGTCTTAGTGTTGTCTTAAATGTCTTCATTTATTTCCCTTCAGTTTTTATTTGTGATTTCTTGGTTTGCTTTAATCTTGCTTTTACCTGTTAGGAGTGTATTTGTTGTTTTGATTTTATTACTCCCGCATTCGTTTGTTGTAGTCAACTTCCTTAAACTGGTCTGCGTCTGTGTCTGTTTCTGTGTGTTTGGTCTGTCAGCTGCAGTGCCGTCTCTCTCTCTCTCTCTCTCTCTCCCTCCTCTCACCATTTCACTTGTCATGTAAAATATTTGTTGGCTGGAAAGGCGAGGAATGTGTTGGGGAGGTGTTACTGTCTGAGCTGTGTGTAAGGGTGTGTGTGTGGGGAGGGAGAGAGAGTGAGAGAGAGAGAGAGAGAGAGAGAGAGAGAGAGAGAGAGAGAGAGAGAGAGAGAGAGAGAGAGAGAGAGAGAGAGAGAGAGAGAGAGAGAGAGCAGGGGGGTGACGGAGGTGAAAGACAAAAAGGGAACCAACAAACAAATTTACATGTGTATGCGCGTGTGTATGTGCGTGCGTGCGTGTACTCACCAATTTGTGCCTGCAGGATCGAGCTTTAGCTCTTGGACTTTCTAGCAGCCAGGTGTCTAATGCAATAACTTCTGACCAATTTCAGTTTCAAATCGACTTTTAAAATCATGAATGTAGTTTGTTTCTACAACCTGCTTCTTTAGTTCATTTAATGTTTCTCACAACTCTTAAACTAACAATAAAACTTTCTAACATCTCTATTTATTTTCTCAGGCTTCCATCATTCTTATTCTCTCCATATTCATTGAGAACATTTCCATCTTTTCCACTCTCTCAGTCTCCCTAAGTATTTTATAAGTCAATGTAATGTCTCCTCTCTTCCTTCTCTGTTCTAGCGACGTCAGGTCTAGTTCTTTGAGGCTTTCTTCACCCCCCCCCTATCCTTCTCAATACTGAGGCGAGCCTCCTGTACTCAAATAGTTGTACTCACACAGATAAGCTTGCAATGTTGAGCATCTGCTCTTCAGCCCCGCCTTTCGAGCATCATTAGTTCAATCTTGTCACTCGTTTGTCTTACATTATATTTAAAGTTGTGTATCGAATTGACTTCGACAAGTTCGTCATCTCGCCCGTTCCACTTATTTATAACACTTTTTATGAAAAAGTTCCTTCTTTACTATGTCTTCACTATCAACTTTGTCAATCCCCGTTAGTATCCTGTACGTCGTTATCATGTCTGAACTGTTCCTTCTGTCCTCCAGTGTAGTGACGTCCAATTGCTTCAGTCTTTTTTCATAGTTCAATCCCCTTAGCTCAAGAACGAGCCTTGTTGCATAGGGTTTAACCTTTTGTAGTTTTGTTTTGGGCTTCTATAAGTAGGAGGGTTCCATGCCGAGGCAGCATACTCAGTAACAGGTCTCACAAGGGATATATACAGCGCTCAAAAAGTTCTTTATCCAGGTTGGTGAAGGATAACCGGAGGTTCGCCAATATAGCAGATGCTGCTCTCGTTATCCTGCTGATATCCGCCTCTGGTCATAGATCTCCAGTTATGTCCACTCTTAAATCTCTCGCTTTTGTCAGAAGTTAGAAGTTGCCTTCCCTTTATCCTGTAGTATATTTGAGGCCGCCTTGCTCCTATCCACATAACCTTGCATTTGTCAAAGTTAAAGTCTAGTAGCCACTTCTCGGACCATCTGCTAGCAGACTTGATAGTTTTTCCTTCTTATAGCGCATAGTAAGTCATTCGCATCTAGTTTTTCCCTGGAAAACAACCCAACAGTAGGTTAACAACCAGATCCCCAATTACTGCTGACTGAACAGGTAATGACTGGCATCCAGTCAATTCTCCATGGGCAGGGCTATCTCTGAGTCTCCCTGTTTCCTTCAGTATCTTATATGCTGCGAACATATTCCCTCAGGTCCTTTCTTCCAATGTAATTATCCTTGAGTTCCCTTAGTTTCTCCTTATAGCTCAACACCATCACCTCTGGTACCAGTCTCCTAAATAAAAAAAAATCGTTTTTTTGTCAAGATTACCACGCTGGAGTGTCGTATTCCAGGACGGCTTTATGTGTGTAATGTTAGATAATTCTTGCATGGGTCTCCGAGAGCCATTATTATGTTGGCAGCATAAGAACATAAGAACTCCGCCAGCCGTAAAAGTTATTCTGTTCCCGTGCGCCTGTGATCTTATTGTTCAAGTTATGACTCCTTACAGGTCCTCTGGCATCCTTGTAGCAGCCTTCCTAAGCTTCATAACCTTGCCCTTGCTACGACTGAACTCTATAAGCCCGTTCACTTAAGGTTTCAAAGCCTCTTTGATACTCCATTCTGCAGTATCGCGTGATACTGCATTGGGAAGGGAATTGATAGAGTAGATAAAGACAGTCTATTTAACACAAGGGGCACACGCACTAGGGGACACAGGTGGAAACTGAGCGCCCAAATGAGCCACAGAGATATTAGAAAGAACTTCTTTAGTGTCAGAGTGGTTGACAAATGGAATGCATTAGGAAGTAATGTGGTGGAGGCTGACTCCATACACAGTTTCAAGTGTAGATATGATAGAGCCCAATAGGCTCAGGAATCTGTACACCTGTTGATTGACGGTTGAGAGGCGGGACCAAAGAGCCAGAGCTCAACCCCTGCAAGCACAACTAGGTGAATACACACACACACACACACACACACACACATACACACACACACACACACACACACACACACACACACACACACACACACACACACACATACACACACACACACACACACACACACACACGCACACACACACACACACACACACACACACGCACACACACACACACACACACATACACACACACACACACACACACACACACACATACACACACACACACACACACACACACACACACACACACACACACACACACACACACACATAACAATCATTTCATTGGTTTATTAGATTTACTGTTATTTTTCACCTCCGGTTCCCCTTCCTCTTTCCCCTCTCTCGCACTCTCCCCTCCTCACTATATTTCCCCTCTCTCATCTTTTCCCTTTCTCTGCCTCTGCATTTCTTTCCCCTTTCACAATTCTATCCACTCTTCACTTACTCTCTCTCTAATCTCTATCTTTCCCCTCTCTATGTCTCTCTCCCCTCTCAATTGACACTTCCCTCTCCCCCTTTTCTATCTGCATTCCCCTCTCTGAACTCTTTTGTCTTCTCTCTTCCCTCTTAATCATTCTTTCCTTCTCCAATCTGCTAATCAACTTCATTCTTCACCTTTCTGGGTCAATCCTCAATTCCTCTCACCTCATGTTTACAATTGTTCTCTCTTCTACCCACTAGTTTATTTTACCCCCTCTTTCTCTTCCCCCTATTTACATCTCCTTCTCTGTTCATTTACATTATTATTTTCCCCCTCTCTTCCCCCCACTTATTTTTACTCTTTTTAGTTTCACTGTCTAGGATGATTTTTTTTGCCCAAAATTTCCCCGGGTTTAAAGTGAAAACGTCCATTTTTTTTTTTTTTAAGATTCGCTACTTGGAACAAAAAGTTCCAAGTAGCACGGGCTATGGTGAGCCCAGAGTGGACTTGTGTGTGTGTGTACCATTTTTTGAGGTTAGTCAAGCGACTATATATGAAGGCTCTGACACACAGTTAGCTCGTCCCGGGGGTTTTAAAACAAAAAAAATACCCATTTCGACAGTTTGAGACCGTATGGGTTGACTGATATCAGTTGATATCAGTCTTGTGGAGTGTTATATCTTTAATACGGTACTAACAACGATATCAAACATTGAAAACATTTAGGCAAAATATCGAAGAATGAGGTGAATTTATACTAGTACCAATACTGTAAAAAATAATTAGAGACTCCCCCCTCCTCGGAATACCACAGAAATACCCCGATACCCCCCAAGAATACTGCCCCAAAATAGTCCAATACCCCATACAGAATAATATTCATATCAACGCCACCCAAAAAAAAACATATGTGTTATATATGTGCTATACATATGTGTTATATATGTGCTATATAACACATGTCCATGTGTTATATAGCAGACTTCATCACGAACCGTCGAGGTAAATGGGCGTATTATAATTTCACCAGAACCTAATTTATCTTTATGAGTGTAGCCTTAAACTTCTTTATGAGTGTACCTGTAACTCACTCATAAACACTGGCGAAATTGCTATTATGTAGAAAGTCGGGGGAACATCAAATTCTCCCATCCCCCCTTTCCCATCATTGTATCCTCCCTTCCCCATCATTGTATCACCCCCTTCCCTATCATTGTATCACCCCCTTCCCCATCATTGTATCACCCCCTTCCCTATCATTGTATTCCTCCCCTCCCCCCTGGACCAAAGGTCAATATGTTGATAATTACCAACAGACAGAACTAAGTAAGAATAGCTATGTAGCACCAGGAACTGAGGCGAGATACATATTTTATCCCTCTACCTCACGACAATCCTGGCGGGTCTGGTTCACAATGAGCTTACAATCAATGGTTTAATTACAATCAATCATCTTACAATCAGCTTACAATCAATGGATTAATTCACGACCAGAAGACACGATAGAAGAATGCAAAAATAACCCCCAGTGAAAAGTAAGAATGCAATACGTTCACTAAGAAACCATTGTCATTACTTTGCACTTACTTGGGTTAAGCTCTTATAGCCAGTTCTTCGACAATTTTTTTTCAGTTTATCCAGGTCTTCTAGTAGTTCTTTGCTGTCTTCCACCTGCATTTATCCTCCTCATAACGTTTGTATCATCAACAAACATTGTGAGGAAGATGTCTATTCTCTCTGGTAGACAGTTGAGGAAGATCAATGATAGGCTTGGCTCTAATATTGACCTCCTGTGGCACGCTGCGTGTAGCACTGTCTCTCACACAGACCATGAGTCACAATAACGGGGCTCAAGATATGATGACCAGACCACACAGACCAGAAGATGGTGAGGTGACGACGTTTCGGACCGTCGTTGAGTATTATCATGTGGTGTGACCCTCACACACGTCTCAGTCATTCTCTGTGGATGGGTCCCATACTATATTGTTTCACACACACACAATGGTCCAGAACGGACCATTGTGTGTGTGTGTGTGTGTGTGTGTGTGTGTGTGTGTGTGTGTGTGTGTGTGTGTGCGTGTGTGTGTGTGCGTGTGTGTGTGTGTGTGTGTGTGTGTGTGTGTGTGTGTGTGTGTGTGTGTGTGAGTGTGTGTGTGTGTGAGTGTGTGTGTGTGTGAGTACACCTATTTGTGCTTGCGGGGGTTGAGCTCTGGCTCTTTGGTCCCACCTCTCAACTGTCAATCAACTGGTGTACAGATTCCTGAGCCTACTGGCTCTATCATATCTACATTTAAAACTGTGTATGGAGTCAGCCTCCACCACATCACTTCCTAGTACATTCCATCCGTTAACTACTCTGACACTGAAAAAGTTCCTTCTAATGTCTCTGTGGCTCATGTGGGTACTCAGTTTCCACCTGTGTCCCCTTGTTCGCGTCCCACCAGTGTTGAATAGTTTATCCTTGTTTACCCGGTCGATTCCCCTGAGGATTTTGTAGGTTGTGATCCTGTCTCCTCTTACTCCTCTGTCTTCCAGTGTCGTAAGGGGCATTTCCCGCAGCCTTTCCTTGTAACTCATGCCTCTTAGTTCTGGGACTAGTCTAGTGGCATACCTTTGGATTTTTTCCAGCTTCGTCTTGTGCTTGACAAGGTACGGGCTCCATGCTGGGGCCGCATACTCCAGGTTTGGCCTTCATATGTGGTGTACAAGGTTCTGAATGATTCCTTACACAGGTTCCTGAAGGCTGTTCTGATGTTAGCCAGCCTCGCATATGCCGCAGACGTTATTCTTTTTATGTGGGCTTCAGGAGACAGGTTTGGTGTGATATCAACTCCAAGATCTTTCTCTCTGTCCTTTTCATTGAGTACTTCATCTCGTGTGTGTGTGTGTGTGTGTGTGTGTGTGTGTGTGTGTGTGTGTGTGTGTGCAGGAGCGTGTGTGAGTATGCATGCTTCGTCTCACTTCATGTCAGTCAGTTTGCAACTTATGTGTGCAAGGCATATATTATGTTTGCATGTTGGGAAGCTTCTGCCAGTCACGTGTGTATAAATCAAGGAAGCTTCTCTCTGCCTCCAGAGAGAGAGAGAGAGAGAGAGAGAGAGAGAGAGAGAGAGAGAGAGAGAGAGAGAGAGAGAGAGAGAGAGAGAGAGAGAGAGAGAGAGAGAGAGAGAAGGGCATCTTGGATAAACAAAGCATAAACTTCGATAAATGGGAAAGAATTCATGAATAGCATTAGGTGGTGTCTCCACTCCACACGAGAGTATGTATATATATATATATATATATATATATATATATATATATATATATATATATATATATATATATATATATATATATATATATATATATATATATATTCATACTGCCGTTGGTACAGAGACAGGTTTCTGCTATGTGTGGCCCTTAACGTCTATGAGGGTCTTTGCTGAGATATAGATGGTCATCATCTCTTTCCTTCTCTCTCTCTCTCTCTCTCTCTCTCTCTCTCTCTCTCTCTCTCTCTCTTTCTCTCCCTCCCCCCCCCACTCTTCCTCCCTGTCTCGCTCGCTAAAATAAAGTTGCCTAAATACCCAAGAGTTGGTTCACTGTTCGCTTAATGAACAAAAGTGTTCAGTCACTTTCTTTGGTCAACTTTCGCAAACCCGGTAATTACTTTGTCACTTTAAGTGAGGCAAGAGAGACAAAGTTGTCTCAGTGGGTGCCTTAAGACACTTGGCTTACTGAACGAGTGTCCTTGCCAAAATGGCCGTTTGGTTTCTAAATGAGCAAATTACTTACCTTTTTTAATATATTTTCTTATATCAAGAATAAATAACAATCAATTTAGATAATCAGGATAACCGATAAATTAACGCACACCAAGAGACATAGAAAATATAGAACATAAGACATAGAATTTATCTTTGAGAATGTGAGGAGTGACCTTACGAAACGTCATCACTAGGGGGTCAGACCCAATAAAAAGTAAAAAATGAACTTTGGAGAGTTAATTTTTCCACTTCCTTGCTTCATTGAAGAAAAACTTAAGAAATATCGAGAAGATTCGTGCCAGAATCATCAATCTAAAACTTTCTGTCGTGTTTAAGGAAATACATATATATATATATATATATATATATATATATATATATATATATATATATATATATGTCGTACCTAGTAGCCAGAACTCACTTTTTGGCCTACTATTCAAGGCCCGATTTGCCTAATAAGCCAAGTCTTCCTGAATTAATATATTTTTTCTAATTTTTTTCTTATGAAATGATAAAGCTACCCATTTCATTATGTATGAGGTCAATTTTTTTTATTGGAGTTAAAATTAACGTAGATATATGACCGAACCTAACCAACCCTACCTAACCTAACCTAACCTATCTTTATAGATTAGGTTTGGTTAGGTAGCCGAAAAAGTTAGGTTAGGTTAGGTTAGGTAGGTTAGGTAGTCGAAAAACAATTAATTCATGAAAACTTGGCTTATTAGGCAAATCGGGCCTTGAATAGTAGGCCAAAAAGTGAGTTCTGGCTACTAGGTACGACATATATATATATATATATATATATATGTATATATATGTACTGTGTTTAAGTCTTCAGAAATATTGAAGTTTTAGTGGAGATTTAGAGGGCTAGAGGGACAGCAATGATAGACAACAATGGGTTCTATTTCAAGAGTCGCAGTTGGCATTGTTCCCAGTCAATCCCTCCCTGACCTTAGCGCCTCACATGGTCAGCCTCCCACCCCTCACAAAGGTACCTCACCCCCGCCCCCCCTCACAAAGGTACCTCACCCCCCGCCCCCTCACAAAGGTACTTCACCCCCCTCGCCCCCTCACAAAGGTACCTCACCCCCGCCCCCCTCACAAAGGTACCTCACCCCCGCCCCCCTCACAAAGGTACCTCACCCAGCCCATCACCTTGACTTAAGTAAACTCGAGTGACTACTGCAAAAAGCTGGTTAATCTCTCCTTCTACTTAATAAAGTAAGTGATTTTAATTTACATTTTAAAATACTATTACTAGTTACAATAAAAGTAGTAACAGAAAGAACATTGATAATAATGTAGAAGTCGAAAATATATTAACAATAAACTTTTCCAGACAATTTAAAATTATAAGGAAATAAATTTAAAAATTTTATTTGATGCCATACACCGTCAAGCTCAAGCATCGTTTTCTATACCAATTTTGCCTTCGTTACTAGGATACATTTTGGAGTAGCCCAATTAATTTTCTTTTTAAACAAGCTAAACATATATCAAATAATTATTTTGTTAAATACATTATATATAACGGTGAAAATAGCAAAGGTTACAATTTACATAAAGCGTTGAGGCTTTTGTGGGAAAAGTTCTTCACGAAGTGGATGATGAAGAAGAGAGGGGATACTCATGTATTTGACGTGAGTCACTCAAGACGTTCTTTCCCATTCTCTGTGTCCTCTTCTTTGGCCTCTATCTCTGTCTCTCTCTCTCTCTCTCTCTCTCTCTCTCTCTCTCTCTCTCTCTCTCTCTCTCTCTCTCTCTCCACACCACCAGGCAGCCTTGGGCGGCTCGCTACACCGTCGCGTCCAGCCAATTTAACCTAACAAGTCCGGAATAAAATCGCAAAACCGGATATGCAAATGAGCCTCAATGGATTTGCAAGCGTCGTCGAGTTATTGTCGAGGAGGCGGCGTTAATTGGCGGAGAGGGGGAGGGAAAGGTAGGGAATGGGGGGGAAAAAGGGAGAGAGGAAGGAAGGTAGGCATGGAATAGGTAAGTGAAAGACAGCAGGGAGAGGAAGTGAGAGATGTGGAGATGTCTCACGAGAGAGAAAGAGAGAGACCAGGATGTTTACAATGAACAGAGGAGAACAAGAGTACTTGGAATAGAGTTAGCAACAAATATGAGGCATAGAGATACAGGAAAATTCTTCTTTTTCGTGA
>NC_091162.1:18188931-18191431 GCF_040958095.1 Procambarus clarkii
ACAAAGAGAGAGACAGAGAGAGGGGGAGAGGGGAGAGGGGTAGAGGGGAGAGAGAGAGAAAGAGAAAGAGAGAGAGAGAGAGAGAGAGAGAGAGAGAGAGAGAGAGAGAGAGAGAGAGAGAGAGAGAGAGAGAGAGAGAGAGAGAGAGAGAGCACCCAATGCACAACAAGAGAACACGATTCAGCCCTCGCGCATATTGACTCAATATTGCACTATGGACCTTCCGGCTAAACAAATATATTACTCAACCACTTGAACTGGTCGGTAAAGCGACAGTCTCGCATCTTGCAGGCCAGCGTTCGATTCCCCAATAGTTTTAGTAGTTTGGGTACCACTCCTTCGTCTTATTCCGGATCCTTGTCCTCATATTCCTTCTAAGTGCTCTATTGTCCTACTGGTAAAGTACTTTCTTCTACCTTGCGTCAGGAATTAATAGCCACATGAGCAGAAATCATCCAAGAATCAGTGGTCAGAATTTGTAATAATTTTTGACTTTTGCTTTGACCTTTAATAAGAGGGCTTCTGGGCACTTCGAAATCTATAATTATCCTGGTTTATTAAAATGTTTTCGTCAGGTGATATCATACACTTCTCAGAATCAAATTACCTTCGAGGCGGTAGCTTAATTGGTCTTGATTTCCAATTATCTTGACGCGGTACTACCTTGTTAGGGCCCTGGTGGTGGTGGTGGTTCCTTTCTAAGACACACTTGGTGTGACGCTCTCCGTCCAGCCACGTTCTCTGACGTTCCTGCTCCATAAAATTCCAACTGTTCTGCCTATTGACAAACGCACGAATCAGAGCAACTTACCTCACCTGACGAGGCTGATTTAGAGAAAACGCCAATATTCCAGCGCTTATAATTATCCTATTACGTTTTTTGTTTTTCAACGAACTGATTCGGGGTTTGATAAAAATACAACATATTTGCTCAGTGGCCGGGCTGCTCCAGAAGAACCATCATCATCTATTCATCACGTCAGAATCATCGTTAATATTTGACTTGAAGCGATGTAAAATAGAAGCCAAAATTTAGAGGACGTAAAAAAAACATACAACCAGACGTAAAAAGTTTGAGGGTTTCACGATGCTGCTCCTCCCGACGCTCCTGGAACACCGCCTCGCTGGAATATCCAAGTATATCCCAGGATTACAGCCCGTCATGCCGACCCGGATATCAAACGTGGGGAGAGGGATAGTTAAATGTGGCGGGGCGTTACCGTAGACTTTTACGACATTGAAGCCATTCCCGGTGCTATTTTGGGATTTGGGAACAGACGAAACTGTAATAATATATATCAATATACTATTTCGCTATGATATTTTTCACTCTTTTTATTATGACAATTACAAATTTCAATACATTATTTCGAAGGGAAGAAATTTCAGAGTTCCCTTGGAGTACCTCCAAAGACTCACCCGAAGCGGAGAAAACTTCCTCAGGTCCAGAAGGAAGTTATAAAGAAAAATTACCAATATGACATTATGACGAGAGAAGCCAGCATGACGGAATGAAAGAACGATGCCCAACCACTTAGCACCATCGGGGATCGAACGCTGACCTGCAATAAGTGAGGATGTCGCTGAGCTACCAGGAACTACGCCATCAATTATTCGCAACATATATTTCAGCGATATTAATATAGATTTGTGCTCGTTTAACTACTAATTTAATAACTAGTAAGTAATAACATTTAATAACTGTTTAATAACCTCGCCTCCTGGCAATGTTAATTCTGCCGCTGTTGGTTTGGAAACTGTAGGAGGAGGCGGGATCCTACGGGCTCACCATAGCCCGTGCTATTTGGAACTTTTTGTTCCAGGTAGCGAATCTGAAGCAACAAACAATGAGGCGGGATTCACAGCGCAGATTATCTCTTGGGGTTCACCTTTTCCTTGACCTGCTGGGCCAAACTCTCGAGTCACGAGTTAATACGTTTGAGTTATATGTCTGTATATTGTATTAACATCAATTAACTCTTCCTTTAACTAATGTGCTAACTTCTTGAACACTGACGGATCACTTCAAAACATTCTTGTGACGCGTTTGTTTCAAATTTAACCAGTTTTATCAAGTTCTATTTCTAATCTGAAATTAGTCGGGCATTGCCCACTTTGTCAATCTTGTGTTTAAGTGCGTTTCAGTAACGAGGTTCCGTGTGATGTCAACTTTAAAAGTTTGTTTATTTTTCTTGCTGATATCCCTACTTGCCTCCGTCGTCCTCCCAGTACTGTTGCTCTCATCAGTGTTGAACTCTATTAGCCATTTGTCCGTCCACTCTTGTAACCTATTTAGTTCCTCTTGCAGTCTAAACTTATTGTTAGTGTCATCTGGCTTCCATCTTCAGTACATGGTGACACGAATGGATCCACTGCTTCAGCTGGTGGCTTAGTTCCTTGGCAACAGCAGGAGTCTTTTGTTGGTCCTTGTAGATCATCCCCGTGGGGCAGTGGGAGGACACTCGCACGGCGCTAAACGAGCAGTTTGACCTGGGTTCGT
>NC_091162.1:18196431-18198367 GCF_040958095.1 Procambarus clarkii
TCTGTCTCATATCCCAGCTCTTAGTCTGTCTCATATCCCAGCTCTTAGTCTGTCTCATATCCCAGCTCTTAGTCTGTCTCATATCCCTTAAACATGCCATATAATCATACTGCCTAACGCCTAGTAACAATTACCTCATTTTAACGCTTCCTGTTTCCCTTGAAATCGACAATTTCTTGTGATTTTTTTGTTCCTTCTTCCTCCCTTCTCTCATTTTCCCTCTACGTTACTCCGTTTCTTAGTTCCCCCTCACCTTCTTCCTCGGTGCTTGGGGCGCATCTTTATTATCTGGTCTCTCTTCATCCTCGTCTTTTCTCTCTGCTTTCTCCCTGTGCATCATATTCTCTTGTTTCTTCTTTTCGGTTTGAGGTATTTGAGTGTTTATGATCTGTGAGAGATAGGCTGTGTGGTGTACACATCTGTCTACCCGCATGTACACATCTGTCTACCCGCATGTACACATCTGTATACCTTCTCCTGTTCAGCTATATGTACACATCTGTATACCTTCTCCTGCTCACTTACAGGTACACACCTGTATACCATCATCTGTATTTATCCATCTTTGTTGAAGAGTTGGGAGAGAGCCTTCAGGTGTGGAGTCCTGACCTCAAGGGTAAACATTGTCTTTCGCGAGTTAAGTGTGTCTCCAAGAGATAGAGCCCCGTGGTGCTCTAAAGCTCTTTGATTGTAGTCTCCAAGGAGTCTCTTCCTCCTTGCCCTTCTCTTGCTTCCTCTTCTAAGGACGATATATTTTACTCTTTTTCATCTTTATTCGCTTTTATTAGCTTTCCTCTCTACCATTTTCTGTTTTCCCCCTCTCTTATATATTTTTTCAGGATTTTTCTAATTTCTTGTCTCTTCTACCTTTTTTTTGGTTCTCTTCTTTTGTTTCTACTTCAGTTGCATTCTTCCTTCTTCCTTCATACGGCTAATCTTTTCTCTCAGCTTCCCTCTCCCTCTTCTTCTCACCTCCTCTGCGGTCCTCTCTTCCCATTTATCACAGACTGGTGCCTCTCCGTCGCCCAGGCTAAATCGATGTTCTCTTCCTCTCTCTCTCTCTCTCCTATCCACCATCTTCACTCCCATACTCTCTCTCTCTCTCTCCTATCCACCATCTTCACTCCCATGCTCTCTCTCTCTCTCTCCTATCCACCATCTTCACTCCCATGCTCTCGCTCTCTCTCCTTTCCACTATCTTCGCTAACATGCTCTCTCTCCTTCCTATCCACCATCTTCGTTTCCATACTCTCTCTCTTTCCTATCCACCATCTTCGCTCCCATACTCTCTCTCTCTCTCCTATCCACCATCTTCTCTATCTCCTCGTATATCTGTTTTGTTCTCTATTATTCTCACCTCTTTATTCCCGTTGTTTGTCTATGTGTTATTTTACTGTGTACTGATCTAAATGTAGTAATTCCATCCACATTCCTTTGACTACTGTTCATGGTAAACATTTAGTTTTTGTCACAGTTTATCAATACCTTTAAGGTAGGATCTTGCATGTCGTGAGCAGGTCGCTGCTTACATTTGTCGTGAGCAGGTCGCTGCTTACGAGCTTCGTTTAATGAGGCGAGAGCCTCGTTTAATGAGGAGAGAGCCACATGCTGGCGCCTAATGTTCAAAAGTCAAAGCGTTAACAACGCCTTAACTCAGCTTCCTGAAGACATTCCTCTCGTTAGCCAGCGTTGAACACGTCGTTGGTGGTGACCTTATTGTGGGGCGTATTAAGGTGTAGTTTGATGCGTCCCTTGATGTCTTTCCTCTCTCTTCCGGAACCTCCAAGATGCTCCCCATCTTGATCCCCTTGTGGGAATCCTGTCTCCGTCACATTGCATCTGCTAGAGTTGAACTCTATCAGCCACTTGTTCCACCTTTCCTGCCGCTTATCCAAGTTCTTCATTCCCTAGCAACCGTCCACCTTACTGACCTCTA
>NC_091162.1:18198867-18208867 GCF_040958095.1 Procambarus clarkii
CACAATCTATACATAAAAACAAACACACTATACACAAATATATACAAACACACTTTATACACAAATAAATACAAACACACAATTTATACATAAAAACAAACACACTCTCTGTACACAAATAAATACAAACACACAATCTATACATAAACAAAAAAAACACACTCTATACATAAAAAAACAACAAAAACACGCAAGTAAACCAAACAACTGAACAACGGCCAACAGGACGCCTCCTCCCCCCCCCACTCCACCTCCACTGTTTTCAAAAGTTCCGTTGTTCACGCGAACAATTCCGACTGAACAACTATCAACTCTTTCTAAGATACTAATGACTTTGTTCACCTGTAATTATACTCTGAACCGTGCCCGCCATTAACCCGTTCTCTTCAATAGTACGTCGCATTTTGACGTATAATTTCCTTAAGGCCTAAAACTGAAGGACTGATGGGAGCGGCTCGCGAAATTAACGCGATGTCCCATTTTCTGTTCGTTGGTCCTCTTGTTAGGTTAGGTTCGGGCAACTTATTCAGTGAGTCTTGATTATATTATACTCACGTCTGACGGACCGGATGGTATACCCATGTCTGAGGTACTGAGATCATAGTACACTCATATTTTTGTGACCAAGATACTCGTATACTCATGTCTGAGGGACCGATATTGTAGTATATTCATATTACAATATACTTATGTTGGAGGGACCGTGATTGTATGAGGGAGCCATACCTGAGGGATCCTGCAGCTAATGTACAAATCCGACATGAAAAGAACAATAAGCCACTACTAGTTGTAAACAAATGTGTACCTTGAAGCCACCGGTGTTGATTGCAGGCTGAAGCAGGAGCGTGGCGCGGAGGTATGGGACGGTGTGGGACGCAGGGGGACGGTGTGGGACGGTGTAGGACGGCGTGGGACGGTATGGGACGTTGTAGGACGGCGTGGGACGGTGTAGGACGGTGGGGGACGGTGGGGGATGGTGTAGGACGGCATGAGACAGTGTGAGACGGTCAGGAGTCGGCCAGCAGCTTGAGTAATGAGACCGGACACAAGGGGAACTCTTCGGCGCAATTTCCTTGGGTTTTGCCGTGTAAGGAGGCGGCCGCGTAGTCCCTCTTCGTCCTCTTCCACCTCCTCCGTCTCTGCCTCTTCTCCGCCCCTCATCTCCCTCTGCCTCTTCTCCGTTATCACTTCTTCCTGCCTCGCTTAACGTAGCAATCGCTTCCGTTTCACTTTTATTGATTTTATTTTCATTTCTTCTCTCCTTCAACTTATCTGCCTCACTCTCCACTCTCTCATTTCCAGACTTGTGTGTCTCATTCCCATCACGATACATGTCCCATTCGCTGACCGCCTCCGTCTGCCCCTTGCTCGGGCTCTTCTCTCCCTCGCTCTCATCTTCAGACCATTATCGTGTGCGTTCTCTTCCTCATCCTCCGTGTTCTCCAAGTGTTCTGGTCTCGTGAGGAACCTGTAAAAATCAAGGCCAACACTTTAACCAGATGCTCAAACTTATCCTAACACTACGCGGTTCATTTTAAGATTTTTTAGGAATAAGTTTTGGCCAAGGCAAAGTTGCTCTTCGACAATGCATAATCTTGAAGAGAACACGATGAAACGTTCACAATAAAGCTGCAGGGTTTATGAGAGGTCAAAGGTTTATGAGAGGTCAAAGATATATAAAGTGGGTATATAGGTGGTATTACAAAATGTAGGGGACATGAGGACACTGAGGCAGCGTAGTTATATGTCCACTCTTGAAACTAACATGTTCCTGAGAGCAGAAGTCTAGGATGTTGAGCTGGAGGAGAGATGCAACATTGCACCGGTGTACTTTGGTGGAGGAGGACCTATCTGGCAGACACTTTGGTGGAGGAGGACCTATCTGGCAGACACTTTGGTGGAGGAGGACCTATCTGGCAGACACTTTGGTGGAGGAGGACCTAGCTGACGGACACTTCATAAATAAATACTTGGACGAGGACCTGACTGAAGGAGAAACAAAATACAACTTTACAAGGACACTGATCACTCCGTGGCCTCAGAGGGGCGGGCACCAACCTGCCCAAGATGAAGGCGAACGGGAATATAAATAACAACATCCTGCTGAGTGAAGGATAAGGACACACCTGGTGATAAGCAGAGTGGGAGGAAGGGAAGGGAATAGGAGAACCTACCTGAAGAAGACCTAGACGAAGGTGAGGGACGGACCTTAGGGGGGATAGGAGGATCTAGACAGAGGTGAGGGAAGGACCTGGAGGAGGATAGGAGGACCTAGACGGAGGTGAGGGAAGGACCTGGGGAAGGATAGGAGGACCTAGACGGAGGTGAGGGAAGGACCTGGGGAAGGATAGGAGGACCTAGACGGAGGTGAGGGAAGGACCTGGGGAAGGATAGGAGGACCTAGACGGAGGTGAAGGAAGGACCTGAGGGGATAGGAGGACCTAGACGGAGGTGAGGGAAGGACCTGGGGAAGGATAGGAGGACCTAGACGGAGGTGAAGGAAGGACCTGGGGGGATAGGAGGACCTAGACAAAGGTGAAGGACCTGGGGGAGGATAGGAGGACCCAGGCGGAGGTGAAGGAAGGACCTGGGGGGGGGGGATAGGAGGACCCAGGCGGAGGTGAAGGAAGGACCTGGGGAAGGATAGAAGGACCCAGGCTGAGGTGAAGGAAGGACCTGAGTGAGGATAGAAGGACCCAGGCTGAGGTGAAGGAAGGACCTGGGGAGGATAGGAGGACCCAGGCGGAGGTGAAGGAAGGACCTGGGGGAGGATAGAAGGACCCAGGCGGAGGTGAAGGAAGGACCTGGGGGAGGATAGAAGGACCCAGGCTGAGGTGAAGGAAGGACCTGGGGGAAGATAGGAGGACCCAGGCTGAGGCGAGGGAAGGACCTACCGGTAAAAGAGGTTGAACATCTCGCCGGTGAGGCCCTCTGGGGAGGGCATGGAGGCCATCTCACACAGGGTTTTCCTGACGCAGCCGCCGCCGTCCAGCCCGAGCCTGAGAATAAACCCACCAATAAAAATAAACAAAGAATTGCCTGAAAAAACACAGTACATGTCCTAGAAATTGTGACGGTATTAGAGCCTACAGGAGAGACTCTGAAATAAAGGAACAAATTACTACAAATACACCTAAAAAAAAAAGGGCTCAACTGGCTTTTTTGGGGATGTTTCGCATGAACAAGGAATGAAAACAACGAAGTAAAAACAAAAAAAAAAGAGCTTCACAATCATTTTGAACTGAATAACAAAGACACTGATCATTAATGTATAAGAAAAAAGAACTTAATTGATCACGTATCATTTTTTTAGCTTCTGTAATTCTTAGCTTCTGACCTTTCAGTTAGATCCACCTGAATAGAATATAACTGTTACTATACTTAACAATAGTTAATTCGGTTTGATGCCCATGATGCTCTCTTTCTCCTCCCAAGATGCCTCTCTCTCCCTAAGTTGACCTACTTTCTGAGATGTTCTCCATCCTACAGCAGCCTAAGTTAAATGTGTATGAAACCCTCCTGAGGTCCATGCTAGTGAAAGTCCTGAACCTGCCATTGGACGACTCTCAGTGGGAGCAAGCAACCCTTCCTGTAAGACTCGGCGGCCTTGGTGTCCGCACAGCCTCCCAAATTGCTCTACCAGCCTTCCTTTCCTCCTCACACGCATCGCACGACCTCGTCAGAGATATCTTACCAGCAACTCTGAGAGATTCAGCAGGAATACACAATCCTGCTTCACTGAATGTTCAAATCAGTGGGATGTTCTTGCAGCCCCAGCCACCATTATAGAGCCAACAAACCAACACAAACAGTCCGGCTGGGACCACCCATCACCACCTCGGTTCCTGGCCGGAAGCGGAGGAGCTTCAAGAGATCCATAACCTTTAGGCATTTTTTGTATCAACCAATGTATGCCTTGTAACCTTTAAATACACAATAAAACAAAAAACAAAAACAAAAGGAATGGGGTGGTAGGAGAAAAACACACAGAAACTGTATTGGAGGAGACCTAAACATTCCCTCCAATGCGTTATGTGTGGTTTCCTCCGAGGCTATGGGTCCCCCTTCTTCCAGCCAGAGGTGGTACTCCCTTCCATAGTTAATTGTTACATATATATATATATAATATATATATATATATATATAGATATATATATATATATTATATATATATATATATATATATATATAATATATATATATATATATATATATATATATATATATATATCTACACAAGTAAAACTGTAAATGTTCGTTTGTTCAAAATCGCTAATCTCCGAAAGTTCTTCACCGATTGCTTTGAAATTTTCCCACAACGTTCCATTCGCATCTGAGCGGGTTTTTATATACAGTACATACTATATAGATATACCGCCTGTGACAGGAAAAAACATGCTTTTTTGAAAAACTGTGTTTTTCATGTGAGGGAAATCTTCGAAACCTCTTTACCGATTGCTTTGAAATTTTGACACAACGTTGTATTCGAATAGGCGCATATTTTTATATACCAACTATATACATGCTTCACCTGTGACAGGAGAAAACGTGTTTTGTTTTTAAACTGCGCCATCTGTTGGACACACGCTGTAATCTCCGAAAGTTCTTCACTGATTGCTTTGACATTTTGACACAACGTTCCATTCGAATACGCGCGTGTTTTTTTATATACTTACTATATAGATGACACTCCTGTGATAGGTAAAAACATGTTTTTTTGAAAATGAGTGCCATCTGTTGCACGTAATATGAACCCACTCTATACTAAATATGTTACGATTACATTTCAGTCTTTTCGATTGCATTGATAAATTGAATTTTCATAGATTTCGATTTCTTTTCATTTTGATTTAATTATTTTGTGTGACATTGCATTGGAATTGAGCTGTGTTGTTTGCCATACCGTTCATTTCATAATTATAGATGCCACACCTGTGACAGGGAAAAACTTTCTTTTTTTAAGAAACAGCGCCATCTGTTGCATGTAAGAGCAACAAACGTTATACTAAATATGTTACGATTCCATTTCAATGTTTCCGATTGCACTGACAAATTTAATTTTCATACATTTTGATTTATTTTCATATTGATTTAATTATTTTTTTGTGACATTGAATTGGAATTGAGATGTGTTGTTTCCCCATTCCGTTCATTTCGTGAGTATAGTTTATTTTTTTATTGCTTTTCATTTCATTTTTAAAACTTTTTTCTTATATTTCAGTGATGGAACATCAGACCATTTGATGTTCCCAATTTTCTGATGGGAACATCAGACCATTTGATGTTCCCAATTTTCTAATGGGAACATCAGATCATTTGGGAATGCATCGGACGAGGGAGTGGGGAATGGTGGGGAGGACGAGGGGATGGAAGTGAGGGATAGTGGGGAGGACGAGGGGACAGGGAAGGGGTTATTACATGTTATCATTACTAAAGATAGGAAGGTTGGAAGAGACCATTCAAGAAGTCTTTAACATACTGGATAGGGGACAACTCCTTCTCTTCCACTGTTAACTCTACTTTCATATTTCCTTTCATCCTCTTCCTCTTTCCACTTTAACTTCTTCCTCTATGCTGTCTACTTCTTTTCCCTTCCACTCCTCTCATTGCTTCTTAATTATTGCAATGGTGGCACCGTCGCTAACCTTGATACAACCTTTGATCTAGTACTTTGATATTGATACAACCTTTGATCTGGTACTTTGATGTTGATGCAACCTTTGATCTAGTACTTTGATATTGATGCAACCTTTGATCTAGTACTTTGATATTGATGCAACCTTTGATCTGGTACTTTGATATTGATGCAACCTTTGATCTGGTACTTTGATATTGATGCAACCTTTGATCTAGTACTTTGATATTGATGCAACCTTTGATCTGGTACTTTGATATTGATGCAACCTTTGATCTAGTACTTTGATATTGATGCAACCTTTGATCTGGAACTTTGATATTGATGCAACCTTTGATCTGGTACTTTGATATTGATGCAACCTTTGATCTGGTACTTTGATATTGATGCAACCTTTGATCTGGAACTTTGATATTGATGCAACCTTTGATCTGGTACTTTGATATTGATGCAACGTCAGATTTGATCCTAGACCATTTAGGAGCACTTACGTGTAGAGACCATTTAGGAGCACTTACGTGTAGAGACCATTTAGGAGCACTTACGCGTAGAGACCATTTAGGAGCACTTACGCGTAGAGACCATTTAGGAGCACTTACGTGTAGAGACCATTTAGGAGCACTTACGTGTAGAGACCATTTAGGAGCACTTACGTGTAGAGACCATTTAGGAGCACTTACGTGTAGAGACCATTTAGGAGCACTTACGCGTAGAGACCATTTAGGAGCACTTACGCGTAGAGACCATTTAGGAGCACTTACGTGTAGAGACCATTTAGGAGCACTTACGTGTAGAGACCATTTAGGAGCACTTACGTGTAGAGACCATTTAGAAGCACTTACGCGTAGAGACCATTTAGGAGCACTTACGTGTAGAGACCATTTAGGAGCACTTACGTGTAGAGACCATTTAGGAGCACTTACGCATAGAGACCATTTAGAAGCACTTACGCGTAGAGACCATTTAGGAGCACTTACGTGTAGAGACCATTTAGGAGCACTTACGCGTAGAGACCATTTAGGAGCACTTACGCGTAGAGACCATTTAGGAGCACTTACGCGTAGAGACCATTTAGGAGCACTTACGTGTAGAGACCATTTAGGAGCACTTACGTGTAGAGACCATTTAGGAGCACTTACGTGTAGAGACCATTTAGAAACACTTACGCATAGAGACCATTTAGAAGCACTTACGTGTAGAGACCATTTAGAAGCACTTACGTGTAGAGACCATTTAGAAGCACTTACGTGTAGAGACCATTTAGAAACACTTACGCGTAGAGACCATTTAGAAGCACTTACGCGTAGAGACCATTTAGAAGCACTTACGTGTAGAGACCATTTAGAAGCACTTACGTGTAGAGACCATTTAGAAGCACTTACGTGTAGAGACCATTTAGAAGCACTTACGCATAGAGACCATTTAGAAGCACTTACGTGTAGAGACCATTTAGAAGCACTTACGTGTAGAGACCATTTAGAAGCACTTACGTGTAGAGACCATTTAGAAGCACTTACGCGTAGAGACCATTTAGAAGCACTTACGCGTTGAGACCATTTAGAAGCACTTACGTGTAGAGACCATTTAGAAGCACTTACGTGTAGAGACCATTTAGAAGCACTTACGTGTAGAGACCATTTAGAAGCACTTACGTGTAGAGACCATTTAGAAGCACTTACGTGTAGAGACCATTTAGAAGCACTTACGTGTAGAGACCATTTAGAAGCACTTACGTGGATATGAGAGCTTCGAGGTCGGTGGCCATTGCGCTGATGCCTTCCTCCCAGTGGGACGCCTCTTCCTCCTTAGCGGCTAATGTCTTCTTTGTGGGCACGGGCATCTCGTAGGCGAAGGGCACCTCGATGTTGAAGTTGTCGCCGGCGTACACGTTGAAGAGCGGGAACAGCAGCTTCACCTCCATCTGGTGACGGAGGGACGTGTTGGTTAGTGGCGTCTGTCGTGTCTTGGTAAATTAAACGTGAATTATTTGAATATATTTTGATCATTTGAACATAAAACAAACACACACACACACACACACACACACACACACACACACACACACACACACACACACACACACACACACACAGTCACAGGACGGGGCTGTCATTCGTCAGGCCCCACCCCCTCCCCTCAGCCTGATAGCTGAGTGGACAGCCCTCGGGATTTGTAGTCTTATGGTCCGGGGATCGATCCCCGGCGATGGAGGAAACAAATGATGCACCTGTTCACCTAGCAGTTAATAGGTTCCTGGGAGTTAGACAGCTACGACTGTTTTAGGGATACGTACTCACCTTGTTGTGCTTGCAGGGGTTGAGTTCTGGCTCTTTGGGCCCGCCTCTCAATTGTTAATCAACTTATTTTCTTATTTTTTTTCACACACAACACACACACACACACACACACACACACACACACACACACACACACACACACACACACACACACACACACACACACACACACACAAGTGTGTGTGTGTGTGTGTGTGTAGTTCAAGTAAGTTCAGTAATTCAGTAAGTTCAAGTGTAGATATGATAGAGCCCAATAGGCTCAGGAATCTGTACACCTGTTGATTGACGGTTGAGAGGCGGGACCAAAGAGCCAGAGCTCAACCCTCGCAAACACAACTAGGTGAGTACTAGGTGAGTACAAACGAAGCAGCCCGTAGTAGCCATCTAACTCCCAGGTACCTATTTCCTGCTAGGTGAATAGGGACATTAGGGTGAAAGAAACTCTGCCCATTTCTTTCCGTCTCCGGGGATCAGACCCGCAATATAGGAAAAATAAATTGGTTAGAAAGGCGGGGTCCAAGAGCTAATAGCTCGAATATGCAGATACAAATAGTAAATACACACACACGAGTATGGGTTCACCTCACCTCCATCATACTCATTCCTGACAATGAGTATTTTTTTTTTTTTTTTTGGAGATATATACAAGAGTTGTTACATTCTTGTACAGCACTAGTACGCGTAGCGTTTCGGGCAGGTCCCTGGAATACGATCCCCGCCGCGAAGAATCGTTTTTTCATCCAAGTACACATTTTACTGTTGCGTTAAACAGAGGCTACAGTTAAGGAATTGCGCCCAGTAAATCCTCCCCGGCCAGGATACGAACCCATGACATAGCGCTCGCGGAACGCCAGGCGAGTGTCTTACCACTACACCACCACTACACCTTCCATTAATATTCATTAATGGAAGAGAGCAACGAAGTATAGCCCTAGATGACTGCTGCCTAACTTCCGTTAATGGCTGTCAGAGACACTATAGACTCTTCCCTTTGGATCAAAGGAGAACCATTAAACAATTGGATGCTCAGTATTAATTGAATGTGGGATGCTCTGTCGAATAGAGAATTGCCTCAAGTGTTCATAGTTTCCCTCGATCCCTTGTGAGCCGTGCTGGTGAGGCCTGAGGTGATCAAGGTGGTCTTGACGATGTCCTGGTGATTGATGGTGGTGCTCAAGTCCTCCTTCAGGCACCTTCAAGGGGGGCGGAGGGGCCTGACGGCTAAGTGGATAGCGCTCGGGATTCGTAGCCCTAAGGTTCTGAATTCTATCCCCGGCGGAAACAATAATTTCTTTCACTCTGATGCCCCTGTTCTCCTAGCAGTAAATAGGTATTTGGGAGTTATACAGCTGCTACGGGCTGGTTCCTGGGGATGTGTAACAAGGAGGAGGCCTGGTCGAGGACCGGGCCGCGGGGATGTTAAGCCCCGAAAACATCGCAAGATAACTCTCACAAGCTGTACGAGGTTTGTTATAATAAATTATAGGACGAATCTTGGCGGTGCTTTGTCTGCACTTTACCACTCCCGTCAAGTATATCCCATATCACCTTTTCGTCTTTCATATAGCCCTATAAGAATTTTGGGTCTCAGGACTATAAGAAACATATGGTTTCTAGCCATTGTTACATGTTCTGACCTGGTCTGATAGTTTTAATGCCTCGATCATGTCTCCCCCTGTTGATACTCGTCATCCACCAGGAGACCTGGATCATGTCATTGTCACTGGATCATTCCTGGGGGTGGAGGCCTGGTCGAGGACCGGGCCGCGGGGACACTAAAGCCCCGAAATCATCTCAAGATAACCTCTCAAGATGTCTCCCCCCTGGCCCTCCACCACGCCAGGAAATGGAAGCCTAGCTCCCTCAGTGTGAGGTCCTGAACACTATAGGAGACGAGCGGGTCATCCTACGATTTAGTCAAAGGAATCTATATCTCTCCGCCACTACTGAGGCTGGAATTAAACAGGGCCTCTTAGAGGGAGGGGGAAGGGGGCCTCAGCAAGGCTACATATAATTGGAGGAACATATTTACACATTTATCGTCGAGGTTTCTAGTTATAAACTCAAA
>NC_091162.1:18213867-18228867 GCF_040958095.1 Procambarus clarkii
TTTTTATGAAATGCAGCAATCCTCTAAGAAATGTATTAATACAAATTGAGGCACTGGACTAATTTTGTGTTGCATTTTCTATGCCTGGGTCTCTGTAGGTTATATGTGAGTTTTTTTGGTTTGGTACAGTTTTGATTATACAAAAACAGTTGCTTTTATAGAGTAGAAAATCAAAATAACGGGCTGTATATCATTCCTACATGAACAGCAATCTAGTAGGCGGGAGAGAGAAATATATATATATATATATATATATATATATATATATATATATATATATATATATATATATATATATATATATATATATATTTGTACCCGTACATACATGCATTTGCCAAACATCAACAAATAATTCGTAGCCAAGAAATTGCTGTCGAAGTGAATAGCAGAAATGACACGTTTGTGTTTGTATTCCCCACAGCGAGTAAGATGACCGTAATCCGTCGTAATGAAGGTCAGGGTACGTCGACCCGTCAACACAGTTGGGGACGTTGTCAAGTTGATCCTGGTTGGTATTCAGGAAGCCAAGGACTCGTACTTAAGGCATCTCGAATCCTGCTTACGCTGGCGTCCTCATAAATATGAAGACGTCTGCAGTACACAAACTAATCATCAAGTCTCCTACAGACGACAGTGTACGAGGATATATGTACTCAGAGGTGTACTAGGCTACTCAGTATATACACCTAGTGTTTATTTATAATGAACCATTAGTTATATCTATTGCATTGACGTTCATAAAACATTCTCCACAATTTGACCTACAAACACTTTCCTTTCAAATGAACACCAAAGACAAAAACAGTAATTTGACAATATATATACACTGCTTTCAATATAAACTGTTAGTTTAGTGCTCAAGGTGCGGTTGAGCAGTGAGTGAGATTAAGTATTACACACCCTCCTCTTATCAGTTATATAGTCAAAGTGGATTGTCTTATACTGGGATTCAGGTTCTATATCAGAGAATCTAGACTT
Organism: Procambarus clarkii; assembly: GCF_040958095.1. Classification (NCBI taxonomy): domain Eukaryota; kingdom Metazoa; phylum Arthropoda; class Malacostraca; order Decapoda; family Cambaridae; genus Procambarus; species Procambarus clarkii. The sequence continues at coordinate 18,214,849 of NC_091162.1, forward strand.
CTAGAGGAACTGTGGGGTCATGTGATTTGAGGATAAAACTGGCTTAAAGCAAGTTAGGAAATTCCTATACTTAACGCCTGTGTTAAATTTCAAATAAAAGTATAGAGTACAAAGCAAGAAGCAGGCAAGTAGAACAGGTGGGAAAGCCTTTTAGGCTGAGGGAGGAGCTTAAGGATGGGCGGAGCCTATGGCAGCTACTGCGGCAGGGCCTGCACCGTCAGGCCTACACCCACACCGTGGCCTGCAGGCGTCGGGGCTCCTGCTCGCTCTCTCTCTTGGACTTGTCAAGTCTCTACACCCAAGCTGCCAGAACCCATCTCTACTACTCCCAGGAACTACCTCAGCTACAATCACCACCGCCAACAGCTATGAGACCTCACTTGCTTGTCGTGTCGGCAGTAATGTGTCTCCAGCAGGCCACGGAGGCGACGCTGAAGCAGGAGGAGATTGACGTCGGTCTGGACTGGCTTGATGGGCTCGCCACGGATTCGGTGTATCCCATTGCTCCTATCATAGGCTTTCCCCCAGGCTCATACATGGAGGTAAATATGTCCAATCCACCAGTGTTCTCCTGCTTGCTAAATTACGCATATGCAGGTCCGAATCCCACAAACTATATAAACACTTATCAAAACATAACAAACTCATCACTATAAAACTTTATCCCTTTTTACGTAAATTATAAATATTTTGTTCTTATTATCCCAGTTAAATATTCAAGATATAAAGCAAAGCACAAAGTAATTTTACTCATTTAATCGTATATTCAAAGGGCTTTCTCCCTCACGTGGTACTAAGTTCATTGACTATTCGGCAGACATCACCCAGGCTGTCGTGGAAGCCGAGCTCTCAGGCCTTGGGTTACGTCCAGTAAGCCATTTTGTATTGAAAAACAATTTTCTTTCTGGTTATTGAAAACCGCTTCCTGACCGTTGTGACGTCACGGACTGGATCCTCTCAGCGGGGGAGAATCGGCAAGTGTTTGAAGGTCAAGGAAAAGTATTTTGGTCTAGAAAACGTTGTACTTTGCTTTATAAAAGTTATATTTTGATCTAGAAAACTTTATATTTGTTATCGCAAACGTTGTGTATTGGTTTGAAATGTTTTGTGTCGACGTTGAAAAACGTTTTGTAAAACGTTTTTTTTTTACATCTGTGTTAATTATTTGTGGATTAGACAAGAGCAAGGGCCACGTTATTCACCCAGCAGGACAATGGCCATCCTGGAGCATGTAGTCAAACTCTTTATCTTGAGAGAAGCTCTTCAAATTGTGAGAGAACACCGAACAATTAACTTAATCATGACAACAGCTCCTGACTTCTGGACTGGATTGACAATTACAGCTCCTGTCATGTGGGACTGGCATGACAAGAGCTCCTGTCATGTGGGACTGGCATGGCAAGAGCTCCTGTCATGTGGAACTGGCATGACAAGAGCATCTAACATCTGCGATTTATATGATAACACCTGCGATCATTTGTGACTGGCATGAAAACGATTCCTGACTTCTGGGATGATGATAGATAACCTGTTGCTTCATCGAATGTCAAACAATACAAAAGAAAGGGCCTATTTAAGCGCCAATTTTGAATCTGTCCATAGACTTATTGGAAGTCAGGCCGGCGGTTTCCAAATGGGGGTCCATGGATGGCCTTCAAGGAGTCCATGAAAGAACTTCATGGTTGAATGTGGTTGTGGGGGGGGGGGGGGTCCACAGGTGAGAGCGTGGTTGTAGGGGGTCCACAGGTGAGAACGTGGTTGTAGGGGTCCACAGGTGAGAGCATGGTTGTGGGGTCCACAGGTGAGAACGTGGTTGTAGGGGTCCACAGGTGAGAGCATGGTTGTGTGAGGGTCCACAGGTGAGAGCGTGGTTTGAAAAGGAAATGAGAGAAAACATTGAGAACTACCGCCCTAAGTACAAACGATAACAACCATCAACCAGGATGTAATTCACAACAGTTAACTATCGCTCCGCGGGTACCAATTTTCTACTAGATGAACAGAAGCATCAGGTGTAATGAAACGTGCCCAAACGTGGCACTATGTTCTGGCATCGCATCCAAGACTAAGTGGCGGTGAATCAGCTGAGTTAACCCCCAGGGTCGTCAGCTCGGGCACCCAAACACAGGGTAGACCCGGGCACCGAAGGTTACCACTGCTAGTAACGGCGGGTATCACAAATTAATAAATTATTAGTCGAATATTAAGAATATATAATAATTTCAGTTTCAGTCGCCTAGTCAATTACAGCTTCCCTCTCAGTGGATGTTCAGAGCGCTAACTACTCGGTTACCCTAATACTGCTCTCCTAAAGCCTCATTCAGACTAATAATCGTTCGCTTAGAAACTCCAGATGAGTATGGTTCTAATTTATCGGCTGCACGAGGCGTCACTTTGCATACCGATTACAAAGGTGTGAGACATGTGAGAAGATGGAGGCGCGAGGTGCGGACAGTAACAGGTAAGAGGAACGAAGACTTCTGTAAGTAGGGCGTCTTGCTTGTGGGTCGAGGCGTGATCCCCGGGACCGCCACGTGGGGCCCAAAATGGGGTCATCAGACCTTCGCTTGTTTTGTAGACATTTGAAAAAGGAAGTGTTGCAGATCCAGGATTCTTCAGACATTTATTTGAGAATCTGCGCATAGACCTACTAGAAGTCTGGCCAGCGGTTTCTTGCTGCTTGGGTGACAGCTGCTTGGGTGACAGTTTGCTTGGGTGACAGCTGCTTGGGTGACAGTTTGCTTGGGTGACAGCTGCTTGGGTGACAGCTGCTTGGGTGACAGTTTGCTTGGGTGACAGCTGCTTGGGTGACAGTTTGCTTGGGTGACAGCTGCTTGGGTGACAGCTGCTTGGGTGACAGTTTGCTTGGGTGACAGCTGCTTGGGTGACAGTTTGCTTGGGTGACAGCTGCTTGGGTGACAGCTGCTTGGGTGACAGCTGCTTGGGTGACAGCTGCTTGGGTGACAGCTGCTTGGGTGACAGTTTGCTTGGGTGACAGCTGCTTGGGTGACAGCTGCTTTGGTGACAGCTACTCCTCCGTATGGCTACTCCTCCTACGTTGGCTTTGCGCCCTGGAGAGGCTACTCCAGACCAACAACCAGAGCCTTACTCCAGTCTCTTACGACTGATGGATGCCTACTACTACTTGTGAAACCTGTACATCCTTTCTTAATCATGCAGCCTTTGTTTTACATAAATTAAGCAACAGCTTAATCAATTTACGAGATTCGAAACCTCACAACCCAAGGTATAAACAACCTCGTGGTGCTTCGGAGCTCAAAGACTGTTTAATAAATGTAAACAAAGCCGCCATGGTTGAAGAAAGATATCCGGGTTTCGAAAGTGGCCGTGTAAATGTTTGATCAATCCCCGCCGCTCACGAAACAAGGGCTTTCCTGAACTTATGATAACAGGGAAGGTAAGGTAATTATCAGGGCGAAAGCACTAAGCCATTACAGCTATATATCACTTGGAAGGGATGAGGATAAGGATTTGGGATGGGACGGGGAGAAGGAATGGTGCCCAACCACTTAGACGGTCGGGGAATGAACGCCCGACCTACAGAAAAGGAGACCGTCACTCTACCGTCCAAATAATAGCGGGGAAGAGTTTTTGGTTTATCTGTCCTTCCTCGTCACACTGATTTGAGGTGCAGGAGAGAGGGTGATCATACAAGCCTGATCACACTCGCAAGGCAAAATAGGGTTTGCTGCAGTTTTCTTTGTTCTTACGTTCTTATGGTCCTTCCTCAGACTCACTGGTCAGTGAACCTCCCCTACGAAACCTTCACCTTATACGGCTCAAGGCTCAAAATTGGCGTGCCCATCAAGTTCCCTTTCCCCGACTCGGTCATCATTGAGTTAGTGGAGCATTCCTCTAGCGGCGAGCACGGGGAGGCCGGTGAGCACGGCGAGGCCGGTGAGCACGGCGAGGCCGCTGGACACGACGGTGAAGAGCACGGCGAGGCAGCTGGACACAACGGTGAAGGGCATGGCGAGGCAGCTGGACACAACGGTGAAGGGCACGGCGAGGCAGCTGGACACAACGGTGAAGGGCATGGCGAGGCAGCTGGACACAACGGTGAAGGGCATGGCGAGGCAGCTGGACACAACGGTGAAGGGCACGGCGAGGCAGCTGGACACAACGGTGAAGGGCATGGCGAGGCAGCTGGACACAACGGTGAAGGGCATGGCGAGGCAGCTGGACACAACGGTGAAGGGCATGGCGAGGCAGCTGGACACAACGGAGGCGACAACCTTCACGAGAGGCTGAGCAGGTCCAGACGTGTCGCCAGGCGGGAACGGTCAGCGATCTACAAGCGTCTGGAAGACATCTTGCAGGAGTGAGTACCATAGTCATCCACAACATGCTCTTAGAAGTCGTCAGAATGAGAGCAAATTTGACCATATTGTGAACTTAATCATAAGAGAGCGTGGGAGAAGTTTCCAGTCATTGGTTACCTCAGTTGCTCCCCGACAAAGGTGTAGATTGGTTGGGCCGCGTGGTGTAGCTTTCATTCTCCTTTGCTTTTATGGGAGCACAATCCTTTATTGCATTTACGGTGCTGCTCCGGTGACGGAGGCAACATCTTTATTACGCACTATCTTTATCACTGTAACCATCAGCACTATACATGACCGTCATCACTAGAACTTATCTTCACTACACACTCTCTACACCACTGTAACCATCTTCACTATGCACTAACAACGTCACTCTAACCATCTTAACTACACACTAACAACGTCACTGTGACCATCATCACTACACACTAACAACGTCACTGTGACCATCTTCACTACACCACCAACCAAAAACCGACTACAAACGACTACCATCACTAAAACCTTTCTTCACAAAACACTATCTTCATCAGTGTAAGCATCTTAATAACTCCTAACCATCATCACTGTAACCAGCATTACTACACACAATCTATAACACTATAACCATCTACACTGCACACGACCATTCTTATCATTGTAACTATCTTCATACAATGCTGTTTTCATCTCTGTAACTATCATCACTACTCGGGAAATGGTGGGGTCCCCCTACTTCAAACTTCGCTCTCCTTCACCATCTTCCCTACCCTTCACCATCTTCCCTACCCTTCACCATCTTCCCTACCCTTCACCATCTTCCCTACCCTTCACCACCTTCCCTACCCTTCACCACCTTCCCTACCCTTCACCGTCTTCCCTACCCTTCACCATCTTCCCTACCCTTCACCATCTTCCCTACCCTTCACCACCTTCCCTACCCTTCACCACCTTCCCTACCCTTCACCGTCTTCCCTACCCTTCACCACCTTCCCTACCCTTCACCATCTTCCCTACCCTTCACCACCTTCCCTACCCTCCAACAGCTTCTCTACCGTTTACTACCCTCCTTACTCTTATCACCTTCCCTATCCTTCACTGTCTTCCCTACCCCTTCTCCACTTTTCCTGCCCTTTATCACCTCTATTCTTCACCACTTTCCCTAAATCTCTGTAACCATTTTCTATAAACACTGTCTTCATTTAATTACGTAGAAAATATGTAGATTATTCTTAGTGAAAATGGAGTCTATGATTTAGCAATATTGGAAAGTAGTATCATTTGCCATTTCAGGCAAAGGGGGGAAGCATAGGATTCAACCCCGACCCACCTATGACCATCCCCGAAGAAAGATCCATCACCCTGCAAATTTTCTTGAGGCCAGCCCTAAGCGTCAGGCCCCCAATCTCGATTAGATAAACAGACACTACTCTTTAAACTAGTACATTTCCACGGCTAATACGGATTTTTGCTTTTGCAGGGCTGGAGTGGACGGTCGCAGCTGCCTCCTGAGGGCCCTCTGTGAGGTGGCCGAGGCGCCCTTCGACCAGGGTCTCGTAGGCGAGGTCATCAACACCATCCTCACGTGAGTACTGCTGACGGCTCTATGGCTGAGAGCGAAGTTGAATGCTTGTGTGGTTATCTTGAGATGATTTTGATTTTGATAACGACACTCCCAAGATAAGGAGGCGTGACTGTAATAGTGAGAGGGAGTGTGGTCGTGACTGAGCATAGAATGGTGGTGATTGTGAGCATGGTGGTGACTGTGAACCATGGTCGTGACGATGAACATGGTCGTAACTTCCTATACAGTAGTTCTCCATCACTCCCGCATTTCTCTACCCACAGAGCGTCGCTGGCGGGTGAACCCAACACGGCCGAGGAAGGGAGGGAATACGAGGTCTTCCTGGAGGCCGAGCGTCTGGGTAGACAGACCGGGAGATGCGAGGAGCACTTCCCCCAGTGTAAGACCTCGCCCTTCGACCTCATCCCCTACGCACTCCACTCAGTCGTCTAATCGACCTCATCCCCTACGTCCTCCACTCAGTCATCTAAACGACCTCATCCCCTACGCCCTCCACTCAGTCATCTAATCGACCTCATCCCCTACGTCCTCCACTCAGTCATCTAAACGACCTCATCCCCTACGCCCTCCACTCAGTCGTCTAATCGACCTCATCCCCTACGTCCTCCACTCAGTCGTCTAATCGACCTCATCCCCTACCTCCTCCACTTAGTCATCTAATCGACCTCATCCCCTACGTCCTCCACTCAGTCGTCTAATCGATCTCATCCCCTACCTCCTCCACTTAGTCATCTAATCGACCTCATCCCCTACGTCCTCCACTCAGTCATCTAGTCGACCTCATCCCCTACGTCCTCCACTCAGTCATCTAATCGACCTCATCCCCTACGCCCTCCACTCAGTCATCTAATCGACCTCATCCCCTACGCCCTCCACTCAGTCATCTAATCGACCTTATCCTCTACGTCCTCCACTAAGTCATCTAATCGACCTCATCCCCTACGCCCTCCACTCAATCATCTAATCGACCTCATCCCCTACGCCCTCCACTCAGTCATCTAATCGACCTCATCCCCTACGACCTCCACTCAAGTCAGCTAGCAGACAACCCCTTCTCTCGACTAGCACGTCTCATTGTATACGTTACGGTCTCCAACATACATAATGCAGAGCACTATGAAAAGCAGCGGCTCTAAAATGTTCACATTTTCTATGCATCAGTTGGGTAGGTTAGGTGGGTTGATGGGTTCGTACGTTTATGATTAGGTCAGCACTGCATTTTGTACGTTGTGGCCAATCCAGAGAACGGGCGGAGCTCTCAACACTAAGGGCTATAGTTCGGCCGTGCTAGGCTGAGATAGGGTAACTTGCCCCCAGAGAAAAGTTTACAACGCATATTATTTTAGAATCTACAAAAACATTCGCACGAAGTTTTTGTAGATCGGTCTTGAGGAGGGTAGAATGCACATTCTGCCATCTTCAAGACCGAGATAGAATATACAGCAAACCACTGTCTCAGCCAACTTAAGAACGTAGAATTAAGAAACTACAGAAAGCCTACTGGCCCCATGCATCTTACTTCACCTCATCCTTGTTGGCTATGTATGCGGTTGCCCCAATTAATATGTAAACACATCGCTTTTGTTTTGCTTTCTTGAGTGGCTTAATCTTTATCAATCACCTTTGCCTTTTAAAATGCGTTAGAAATATAAGCAATTTTCATTATTGTACTTTTAGTTTATCAAATATGTTAATTAAGAGGCTAGTATATTTGATTAGTGTGTATTTAACTAAAATATTACTAATTTTGACAATTTTGTAACCAATTTATTTCTAGTTCTCAACACTTTAATTGTAATGTTCCTTTAAAATAAATCAAAGTTTGTCAATAAAGATGATAAAATAATAATCTTTTATTCAATCTATTTTAAATAACGCCCTCAGTTGGTTCGGTGTTGAGTTTAACGCCCATCAACTTATGGAAGGTTATTAATTAAGGCAACAACACCAGTTTATGGACGAAGAATACTTTAGTCCTGAACATTAGTAAACTCCCAGTGTCTATACACCGAAAAGCAGACCTCTCGACGTACATAAGTCGTCAGTTATGTAGTATAGCGGACTTTTTCCATTATGTTATTTATATATTTAAACAACTGCTTGCACTCTATACAGATGCATGGTAACATTACCGACCTAAAAGTTAAAAGATATGCTAAGACTCGAACATTTCTAGGAAAAAGATCCTTAGCCAAGATTTTATGCACATATATACAAATTGATAATGACTTTTCGTTGATTGTACAATATTCAAAGGTGCAAAACCCGGTTACTTTTTCAAGAAGCCAAATAACAACAATAAAAACATTGTTCTGTTCCCCTAGAGCGCCATGATCCCATTCATCTCAGCTACACTTTGTTTTGGGAGGCACAGAGATTAATGACTCAAGAGGCTGAACTCATATATAATCAAGAGGTTATATATGAAACCTTTTGTTCAAAGTATGAAACGTATCTGTATCTCTTCTTCATGTACTGTAGTAGAGTGGGCTACCACACTAGTCATGGTAGCTCCACCACGTGTGAACATAAGGTGAACAGAATTAGCAGAGGCTCACCTTAAGTATGCAGTCTTCAGAGGGCAGCGGTAGAAGCAAGTCTAGGCTTCGGAGGCAGGGAAGGGATGAGACGACGAGGTAGGCGATTCCTCTAATTACTGCCAACAAGTAGATACAGGTCCAGATTTCTGACAGCTGATGTCCTCAACACTGGTGTGAATGGTTCTATCTGTCTTCTTCCCCCGGGGGTGCGCGGCTCCCCTGCGCATGGGTCGTCTTCCACCCCCGTGCTGCCGGTTACAGACAACACTCCCGCCGGCGGGAATTTTGAATGTGGCTCCCGCCACAGAAGTAGTTTTAACATTCAAATTCAGATTTTTTATTCAAAAGAATATATGTACATTCTACATGTATGTACAACAGAACATAAGAGTAATGTATAATTGTGGGGGATAGGAGTTACACATACTAATGAAGCCACTATAACGCAAATCGTTTCGGGCAAATTAAACTAAGTCGAACAACTCTGAAGCGATAATTTGTGATGATAATTTTAAAATGTATTTGTGAATGAAGGACTAAGTGGTGATTGATCTCTTGGCTGCTGCATTATTTTCCTTATGCAAATAGTTGTTAAGAAAATTCTGAAAAATTATAATGTTTCAATATATTGGTTTAACTATGATGTAAATATTAAAAAAATATAAGTAATAAATAACAATTTGTAAGCACTGAATTTATATTTTCTTTTCCTTTACACAAACAAATGTAAATGCATATAGTTTAGTCTATCAAACATTTATACAATTAAGAATTTTCTCTGTTAATTTATGATTTACCGAATTTAATGGAGTATGTACAATTTTATTAAATTCAAATTAACCAAATACAAATACAATAAAGTAGGACATTCCTACACCTGACGTTCATCCCCCCCTTCCTCACACACACCTGAAGTCCACCACCCCTCACACACACTTGAAGTTCATCCCCCCTCCCTCACACACACCTGAAGTCCATCCCCCTCCCTCACACACACGTGAAGTCCACCCCTTCCCTCACACACACCTGAAATTCATCCCCCACCCTTACACACACCTGAAGTCCACCCCCACCCTCACACATACATGAAGTCCACCCCCGCACACACACATCTGGAACCCACCCATCACACACACCTGGAGCCTACCCCTCACACACACACTTGGAGTCCTCCCAACACAACACACTTGGCTCTTCCCTTACGTTACAAATACAATTTTCTCAATACAATGTTAAATTAAACTTCTAAAACTAACATAAGACAAATTAAAGCACAGAGCTAGCCTATTTCGCAGAAAATTTCCTTAGCCAAACTAGTTATAGGTTCACAAACAGCAACAATATTTCGAGTACAGTATGTAGGTCTTGGCATCATGTGAGTGGTTAGGTATTCTGCCTCTACCATCCTAGCGTGTCTAAGAGCGAGTGGGAGGGGGAATGGAGAGGGAGTGGGAAAGGGAGGGGTAGTAAGAGGGAGGGGAGGAATGGGAAGAGGAGGATGGGAGAGAAAGGGCGTGAACGGGAGGGGAAGTGAGAGAGCTGTGAGAGTCGTAGGGAAATAAAAAGAAGGGTAGAATGAGAAGGATGGGAAACAGGAAGGGGGGAATGAGAGTTGGAGTGGAAAAGAAAAGGGGCAGAGATAAATTGGGAGAGAAACAGGAACATGGATAGACGGGCCAGGCAGAGAGCGAAGGACGGACAAGGCAAGTGAGGACGGGCAAGTGGAGACAGGCAAGTGAGGACGGGCAAGTGAGGACGGGCAAGTGGAGACAGGCAAGTGAGGACGGGCAAGTGAGGACGGAAGTAACCGATGAATGGATCAGGGTGGCTGATAAATATGACTCCCGAAGCACAGTAGTCTACAAACTCGGTTCACAATCGAGGGACTCAGGTCCAATCCCCGGTCAGGACAGAAACGGCTGAGCACGATCCCTTTCACCTGATGCCTCTGTTCACCTAGCAGTAAAATAGGGACCATGAAGATAAGCAAATGTTGCATTCCAGGGAAGGTCTGTCGTTGACCTAAAAGGGTAGGATGAGAGACCTCGAAAAGCCTAAGTACAGAATCAAAATTTTCTAATGACACCAAACTAGACAGCAAATAACACTCTTTGAGGAACAGAGAATGAAATCTAACCCATATACGCTAGTTAATAACAAATGATATTTAATGTGGACTAAAGTAAAAGGCTGCATATTGTAAACAGAAAGCAAAAAAAACAAGCTCACAAAAAACACTAAGATACTAAGACAAGTCAGCGAGTGATTGCGACTAATGACTTAGAACCAGGCAAGCCATGTATAGAGGCTGTATGGAAGGCAACTTATGGGTTTTAAACGTCGTCGTCCCTTCACTTTCTATTGTGTGGTATACTGAATAAGAATAGTAAGATACCAAGGGGTGGCTACATTGATCCTTGTAGCCTAGTACTCTAGATGAAGGCAACCAACCCCTCGTAAGCTCCAGGTAACCTTAATACAACCTAACGGTAACCTAAAGGTAAACTAAAGGTAAACTAAAGGCAAGAGCCTGCAACAACAGTAACTCTCGAGTTAAGTCTCTATAATATAAATCGTAAATTATCCTCGTGTAGGTCAGGTCTCCTTATATAACTGGTACACTTCGAGAGTTTAATAACTGGCAGGTATTCATGTGTCTACTGGTGTGAATAATAAACTATACATTAAAATGTATGAATTATGCATTTAGTGGAGAGCCGGTTTTCTGAGTGCATGTTAAACTGTCCTGGACAACGAATCTGTATGCATAGTATATTAGGAGGGGTTGAGGGTAGGCGGAGGTGCACATGCCCCACACACCAGTCGGCCCATTAACACCAGATACCAGGAACTGCCCAGCGCCAGACGCCAGGAACTAGTCCAGTGCCAGACGCCAGGAACTGGTCCAGTGCCAGACGCCAGGAACTAGTCCAGCGCCAGACGCCAGGAACTGGTCCAGTGCCAGACGCCAGGAACTGGTCCAGTGCCAGACGCCAGGAACTGGTCCAGCGCCAGACGCCAGGAACTAGTCCAGCGCCAGACGCCAGGAACTGGTCCAGTGCCAGACGCCAGGAACTGGTCCAGCGCCAGACGCCAGGAACTGGTCCAGTGCCAGACGCCAGGAACTAGTCCAGCGCCAGACGCCAGGAACTGGTCCAGTGCCAGACGCCAGGAACTGGTCCAGTGCCAGACGCCAGGAACTAGTCCAGCGCCAGATGCCAGGAATTGGTCCAGTGCCAGACGCCAGGAACTGGTCCAGCGCCAGATGCCAGGAATTGGTCCAGCGCCAGACGCCAGGAATTGGTCCAGCGCCAGACGCCAGGAACTGGCCCAGCGCCAGACGCCAGGAACTGGTCCAGCGCCAGACGCCAGGAACTGGTCCAGCGCCAGACGCCAGGAACCGAACCATCACCAGACATGGTGCTTGATTGACGGGTGATCAACTATGTTTGGGAAAGCATGAAAGGTAGAAGTCTACTCCACATAATGGCTGTAAGATGGATGGGGGCGAAGAATTCAGATGTATAATTAACGACATATACACACACCAGAGAGTCAGAAATGTTTGACTTGGTGCTGGACTTAAGGCCAATAAACTTCTGAAGGCCACCACAATATATATTCACAGATCTACCAGCAAGTATACTAAGGTCCTGAATATAGTTTAGGGACTAACTTATATTATCTGCAGATAAACTGAGATTTAGGGTACACCTATCAGAATATATTCACTGTTAAATAGGGTGTATACTTTGATGTGTGTATTTCTTTGTGGAAGAGTGCCTATGCTTGGGTGTATAGAACACAGACTAATGACAACGAGGTACAATAATACCGGGAGAAGTAGACTTTATTTGTAGATAACATGTTGTTTGTTGGGGGATTTTTGTGTTATTGATAAAGCCCTTACAGACAAAATTGTCTTAACAAATGAGGTAGAGTTTCATCTCTGCACCAGTTATCATACTTGAATGTTTGGTAGATTTAAAAGTGATATTCGTAAAAAAATACATAAAAAAGTAATTTGGCAAATTGGTTACAGAAAAGCTTTTGTGACCGAGGGCGGAGCTATAGGCTGAGGGAGGAGCTTAAGGATGGGCGGAGCCTATGGCAGCTACTGCGGCAGGGCCTGCACCGTCAGGCCTACACCCACACCGTGGCCTGCAGGCGTCGGGGCTCCTGCTCGCTCTCTCTCTTGGACTTGTCAAGTCTCTACACCCAAGCTGCCAGAACCCGTCTCTACTACTTCTAGGAACTACCTCAGCTACAATCACCACCGCCAACAGCTATGAGACCTCACTTACTTGTCGTGTCGGCAGTAATGTGTCTCCTGCAGGCCACCGAGGCGACGTTGAAGCAGGATAGCGAGTTCAGCAACCCTGGGACGGGTCTTAAGTGGCTCCGAGAGCTGACGTCAGGTATCCTACAGCCTCTCTCAAGACAGAAGCGTGTCATCGGTCTGCCAGTGGATTCAATTTATGAGGTAAATATTTATTTTCTAAGTTCCTCTTGCTTGTTGAATTAGGTTTAAATATTGTTGAAGTATGTGTACAATTTATCATGCAGTACATGCATAATTTCTCTCCATTATCCTGTGAAAACCTATTTGGGTTCCCGTTGTCGTTGTTGGGTTACCCTGTTACCTAGCAGTAAATAGGTACCTGGGAGTTAGTCAGCTGTCACGGGCTGCTTCCTGGGGTTGGAGGCCTGGTCGAGGACCGAGCCGCGGGGACATTAAAGCCCCGAAATCATCTCAAGTTAACCTGACCCGAAGCCTGTAAGGCTTATCGAGGTCCACCTAGGCCAGTTATTGACCTTAATCACTCTGTAACCCTCAACATTTGCCTAACTCCATTACCCCAGCCACTTGGACTGGACAGTAGAACGACTGTCTTGCATTTTGCCAGTCGGCGTTCAATCCCCGACCGTCCAAGTGGTTGGCCACCCTTCCTTCCCTCCATCTAATCCTAAATCCTTATCTACATTTTCCTTCCAAGTGCTATATAATCGTAATGGCTCAGATCCATTACATGCGTATGAATCTGCCTCTTGCTCGAACTCAACGCTATTAAACGCTACAATTTTAAACAAAAATACAAAACATTGTATTCAGAGAATTAATTTGAAGTTAGTTCACCAAATCGTTCCCCTCCATCTTGGAAAGAGAATCCAAGTTGGAAGCGCGCGGAGCTCTCGCAAGAGCATTTCCAGAATCTCAACAATATACCCAAATCTAGTGAAAGGATTTAGAGTATATTGTATGCAGACCTGTTGGGTACGCTGCTCTTATTGGCTATAATTCACTGTTCACAGGTGGCCATGCTGTCGTATACTGTAGTGTGGACCTGAGCCGTACAGTGTATACTGTAGTGTGGACCTGAGCCGTACAGTGTACACTGTAGTGTGGACCTGAGCAAAAATATCTGATGAAAAAAAAAAAGAAATCGTATAAATATTATAAACGTTATACATATTATAAATCGTTAATAATATTATAAACGTTATTTTGTAATGTTCAATGAACATTACAAAAACAAAAAAATGCAAATTTCAAGTCAAGACTTCAAGCCAT